>NC_035435.2:5227995-5535723 GCF_002127325.2 Helianthus annuus | reverse complement strand
GTATAAACCAAACCAATCATTTAACTTTATAATATTCTTGGACCATCTTTACCAATTTCTATAAACTAACAAATTTGAATTAAAAAAATCCCATGTCAAACCTTGCCTTTTTCTAATAATTAATTGTTCGGTCCGTTTTTTTTTAATCAAAGCCGGTCGAACCAGATTGTCACCTTGGATGTATCTAATAACATTCTTGTGTGTATATATCACCTTTAATATAAACAAACATGACGTTAGTTATGTATTACTGAATTAGTTACAAGTCGTCGATGAAAGGCACATCTTTTCGCCAACATTATGGAAGAGCCTTACGAATTGGGAGAAAAGTGCCTGAAAACAAATTTCTATGCGACAAAAACGGTTACAGAAGCGCTTATTCCTCTTCTCCAACTCTCTAAATCTCCAAGAATCGTGAATGTTAGCTCTGTCTACGGAGACCTATACGTAAGTAATCAACTCATTTACGCATATAAAAATATTAACAAACTTGCATATAATTCATGTATTAATTTCTTCTTGTTTTTAGTGGTTCCACAATGAAAAGTTGAAAGAAGAGTTGCTAGATATTGACAACTTAATTGAAGAAAGGATAGATGAGATAATCCAATGGTTTTTGAGTGATTTAAGGCTGGTAAGTTGCAAGAGAATGGATGGCCACTAACAGTCTCTGCATACAAAGTTTCAAAAGCTGCTCTTAATGCTTATACAAAGGCTCATGGCAAGAAAGCATAAGAATATTCTTGTGAACTGTGTGCATCCTGGGTATGTTATAACAGATATGACATACCAGACTGGAATTATTACGGTTGATGAAGGTGCGAAAGGTCCGGTGATGGTTGCTTTGTTGCCGGATAATGGGCCTTCTGGTGTATACTTTGATCAAACACAAATTGCTCCGTTTTCATCAACAAGTATACCATTTTAATAAAGCATTGTATTACAGGAATTGATATCATATGTAATGTAACAACGTTGCTTCTGCTTTAATTATTTCAGATTCTTCTTTAAACCTTAAATTTTGTTACTCTATATTGTCCATGTGGAGGATTTTCTTTATTGGTAATAATCAATAAATTAAAGATTGACTATATGACACACTCACTCTCATGTCATGTACACATGCACATATAACTATAAATAACATGACATATAATGGTTAAACAATTCTACAAGCATAAAGTCAATTTATAACATAAGATTTAATAAGTTTGCTGATTATTATTATTCATATTTAATTATCCAAATATACATTTCCACTGACGGGAATAGTTGTGTTATTTGATTGGTCAAAAGTGGCGGCAATCAATTAGATTTTTTTTTTTTGTTAAAATTACTAATACAAGCTTGGGGGAATAGCGTCAGGCAGCTGCCTGGCACTCCCTCATTAGACCAACCAGTTTATTATTTTATACCTATTTTAAAATTACGTTTTTTCCCCCAGTTTAAAATTACGTTTTTAGCCCAAGTTAAAAATATATTTACCCTTTTGCCCTCATCTCAAACTTACAATTTTGCTCTCGGTAAAAAATACGATTTTACCCTCAGCCAAAATTACGTTTTTGCCCCAGTTCAAAATAAAAATATGTTTTTCTCCTATCTAAAATTACGATTTTACACCAGTTTATTATTTACACCCACTTTAAAATTACGTTTTTCGCCTCCAGTTTAAAATTACGTTTTTGCCCCCAGTTAAAAATAAAAATATGTATTTGCCCCAGCTAAAACTTACGATTTTGCCCTTGGTTCAAAATTACGATTTTACCCTCATTTCAAAAATACGTTTTCGCCTCCAGTTCAAAATAAAAATATGGTTTTCCCCAGTTCAAAATTACGATTTTACCATCGGTTCAAAATTATGATTTTACCCCCAGTTAAAAAAAAACATAGTACTGTTTTTTTAATTGGTTGAGAATTATTCGGCCATCGCCACGCAACGCGGGCGGGGCATCAACTAGTGTATGTATATTATATATATATATAGGGGATGGTTCAAATGAAAACCACTTTTATTGTGAAAACTCGAAAACTAATTAAAAAAAAGCCTAAAAAACACACAAAAAAAAATTTCAATTTTTTTTATAAAAATCGCTGGTTTTTATATATAAAAAAAACTTTTTTTTTCAAAAAAAAAATTGTGTAGTGCACATGTGTAATAATACACATGTGTAGTACACATACACATGTGTAGTATTACACATGTGCACTACACAAAAAAAAAAAAAATTTTTTTTGAAATTTTTTTTATATATAAAAAACCTACGAAATTTGGTTTGCAAAAAAAATAAAAAAAAATTGTATGTTTTTTTTGGCTTTTTTAATTAGTTTTCGAGTATTCACAATAACTAGTAGTTTCATTTGAACCTTCCCCTATATATATATAGTGGAGGGTTCAAATGAGAAGAATTTTTTGTAAGAAGAAAAAAGAAGAAGTTTCAACCAATAAGAATGCTTCATTTTACTTCATTCAATATTTGCATTTAATTTTAATATAAGGGTATATTGGTAAACTTACATAAATCACTAATTTCTATTCTTCCCCTTTAATAACTAACTAAATTAAATTTGTAACTCCTTTTAAAAATATATACTTTTTCCAAAATTAAAAAAAACAACTTAATTTAAAGTGTAGAATAAATTACTAGTTGTGTAGGATAAATTACGAGTTGTGTAGGATATATTTCGAGGTGTGATGTGGAAAAAGTAGTTCAACTAATTAAACTAAAATTACCCTAAATTAAGACTCAAGTAATAAAAATCTAGACTCTTTAACTTGACTAAACTACTCACCGGCAAGTGTACCGGTCGACTCTAGCACAGAAAAGTAAGTCCGGATGTCGAACCCACAAGGACTCTAATGAATTACGTTAACGACTAAACTTAGACTAGACACTGACACGACTAAACAAATATTGTGTTTTGTGTGGGGGGGGGTTTACTAAAATCCTAAAATTGTGATTAAATTGAAATTAAATTAAGATACGAACGAAAGCTAAGGTTTTGTTTCAGATGAGATTAAGGGCTACCTAGACTTGAATCCAGTTTAACTACGAATGGACTTCTAACGGTTTTATTGTTGTATGGAGCCGGGATCGTAAAGTACTAAACCTTAAGGTATTTCAATGCTAAGACTTCCCGACCCTTCTCAGGAAGAAACCTAGGAAACCCTACAAGGCTGTTATGATTACCGACTGTTAGATTTCCTCTCAGTCCTCTAACGACTCTAAAAGTGCCCTAATACGACTATCTACCTCTCAGCGCGACAATCTAAGGCAATTCTAGGTTCTGACTTGGTTTACTAGACACAACTGCAATTAGGGAACTAATGTCGACTTCTCTCAAAATCTAAATCAGCTATATATTGCACCGCGACCTAATAACTAACCCGAGCCTCTCAGCGACAAGTTAAGCAGAATATTTACTTCTAATTGTATTTTAATTACTGTTTCTAAGGCTGTCGGCCGATTTACCTAAAGATTACCCGAACCCGCAAGGATGCAAATAATCAACACAGATCTATTATGTGATAAAGACCGTCACTAAAATCTATGTGAAACAGCAAACAATCCACAATCAAAAGTAAATACGCACAAGCACCAAATCAGAAAATCTAGAACACTTTACTTTCAAAATAAATCCATAATCAACTCAATAAAAACCGTTAAAAGATCCAAACATAAATTAAACCTTCATCAAATCTAGGTAGTATCTAAGTTTAGCCAAGAAACATGTTGTTCAAATCAAACAAAACAAGTTCAAAACAAGAATTCATCATAAAGTATTGAAAACGCGAAAATAAGGAACACCGGGAGATAAAACCCGAAAGATCTCCACTCTCACGATCCAAGCTTCAACCGGATGATTCCCGTTCGGCAAAATACTCCAGAATGCTCAAAATCACCTCCGAAATTCGTCCTAGGGTTTCTTGATTCGTATTCAGAGTTCTGTTCGGTTTCTTTTCCTTCAATCCAACAAAAACCCTAATTTCCTCCGGATTTCACACCCCTCGCGTGACGCCTAGGGGGGGTCGCGTCACGCGGCGCCTCCATTATATATTTTTATTATTTTTTATTCTTATCAGCTTCCGGCTCTTCCCGACGTGCGTACGAATCCCGATTTTCTTCCAAACTGCTCGGTTTGCTCGTTTTTCAACACTTTAAGCTACGGGACCTGAAATCAAAGCTTAACGTCAGCAGTATCGCAGTTCTAACCTAAACTAGACTCTAAACGACTGAAAATTGACCGAAATATACACTATAAACATATGTACTTTGCAGTACATCAAACATCCCCACACTTACTCTTTTTTCGTCCCCGAAAAAGAATTATGCAACGGAATCAGAGATAAATATCCACTTGGGTCGAAAATTATAGGTATAATTAATTAAAACCAAGGCTTGCGTTAGCTGCGATTGCGAATATACTTTATCCACTTTAAACCCGAATCCAATCCCAAACCCTTATCATGTGAATTTAATTTAAGTGCGGTCAATCCACCTAGGGTCTCACACTAGAATCAACAGTCCACCTACTCCCAACTCGAGCTTATAGGACTAAAAGAACGATCATTTGACCAATTCCTAACCATTTTATACCAAGATAAAGAGAGTTTGAAATCAAATCTATATTTTTTTCATTTTTTTTTCTTTTCTAGCTTGCTTTTTTTTTCAGATTCGTGAGACTAGACGATGCTTTCCCTAACCCAGCGGTATTCCGACTGTAGAGTCGCTATCCCCAATCACAGATTACATAGGTTTCGGTACTTTTATTCGGCAAGTCGATTTCACACATCCCAGAGGCATTCCGGCTGTAGAGTCGCTATCCCCAACTCGGATTACATAGGCCTGTGTTACTTTCATTTAATTTCTAGCTCACTTTTATTCTATTTTTTTTTCTTTTTTCAGCGAGATAAGATAAAAAAACTCTAACTATCTTAGCTTATAACGGCATCCCTTATACTATTTTTGCCAGTTTTAGTTTCCCATATTTCCCAGGCGAGAACCCACTAGCAGACCGACAATTAAGGTATATTAACTCAAAGGGACTTAGAACCAAAACCCGGGCCTATCCACATATCCCAAACTAGACGGAAACTCGGTTTATTTAAATCTCATATTATTATTATTCAAACCCAAGCAAAAATTTTCTTTTCTATCATTTTCCGCTTTATTTTGCAAACTTCTTTTTATTTCAAAAGACATTTTCTGATTTTTCAATTTTTTTTCTTTTTCAATTTTTAATTTTTTTGGATTTTTATAATTAAGACTCGATTATTTACATGTATCCCATCCCCACACTTAGAGATTGCATTGTCTCTAATGCAAGAACGAAAACACGACTCGACACTACCTAAAACTACGAAATAAATAACGAACTAACTAACTAGACTAGACGACGAAATAAAAAATAAAAATAAAAATACAACAACAAGAAGAAGGAAAACGCCTTAACTCAGTATGTGAGACTGTCACAGTGCCAGTCGTTTCCACATAGGCCCTCCAATACCGAACGTGCTCAGCAAACAATACCAAACTCTCTCTCACACGAACGGAAAGCGGCTCCAAATCATCAACCTAAAATCAACATAGCATACCAAACCAACTACTACAAACGTTCAACGTTCCAACATCACAAGTTCAAACAAAAAATAAAAATATAAATATGTCTGCTAATACAACCATATCGAATCTACCAAAACAGCATAAATAAAAAATAAAGATATCAAAGGATATATGCTGCTTCAGTCCATCCGCTCCATCACTCCTCATCATCCCCAGAATTCTCCTCCATCTGGTGAGTACCTGAACCGCCAGCCTGCTGCCAACCGAACTGACCACTGTAAGCATAACCACTCTGCCCTCCCCACTGGTCATACCCCGGGTACTGACCATAAACATACGGGGTCTGCTGATCGTTTCCATAAACAGGTGGGGGTAATAGTCCTGCAAAGGGCTGTGGTATCGGTGCACCTACTGACATACCCGACATCATGTACCTGAGCATATCATCCTGTCGGTGGTGGCTCTGCATGGTCCACTGGTGGTCAACCCGCATCCTGATGTCCATCTGATCCAACCTCTCCTGTGTGTAGTCAAAAGCAGCTTCGGGAGTGAACGGGTCGGGTCTCGGCGGTCTAACCGGCTGTGGTGGTGGGACCGCCCGCCTCTCTCGAGGTACCGGCTGTCGTGGTGGAGGAGCACCAACCTCATGGTTCCACTCTGGTGGATCCGAGTGGGTAAGAATACCTGCCAACTGAAGGTCCACAACACCCCAACGAACTGTAGGCATACCCTCATTCATCTGATCAAGCTTGTACTTTGTGAGGGCCCGAATATTCTTTGCCAACCTAGCTATGTAAGGGCCCATATCCATAGCAGCCCTTTTACCTCCCCGACGAGGCCTATTGAATGACGACGCGAAAAAACTAGCCAAGTTCCAGTTCCGCTTCTCCACCATACACATCAAGGCGAAAATATCTAGCCAATTTGCCTTGTTTTCCCCCGACTTTCTCGCCACCACGGTCGTCGCTAACATCTTTAAAACATACCTGTAAATCGGATCACGAACCGATGAGATAAGGTTCGTGTGCGAGAACAATTGTGTCGAGATCAAATCCCAAAATTCACCCAATTCCGCCGGGCCCAAACTCTTCGGCCGAGCATGAGTAAACACACCCCTTAAGCCATTAACGAACTCTTACGTCGCCACTTCTTCCGGCGTATACAAACCCAATGCCACTCCAAATTGAGGTATAGACATCTCATACAAATTTCGCCCCAAAGAAAATGATACCGCATTAGCTTCAGAAAATGCACCCTCCTTGTGACGGAAGGTACAATGAAACTCTATAGTAAGCTCGGTATATTGCGTCTCTTCACACGCATCCATAGCCATCCGTAACCTTGGTCCTAACAACTCCGCGACCCTATCACTAGCCCCCATACTCTCCAACCATTCCCAATCTATGATCCGATGTTCCAAAGTTTGGGTTACCACATACTTTTTCATCTTAACCCTTTCTTAAGTATCTTCTTCAAAATCTAACATCGGATGATCACTCAACTTGTCAATCTTGGCGTACACTCTCCTATCATTCCCACGATACTTGATTCTTCTCTTCCTTGGGTTTGACGAGGACCCTGCACCTGACATGATCTGCAAAATAAGAAATATTTGACAAGAAAACAATGCAGATTATTAGTACCACGAGCTATTTTTGGTATTTTTAATTTTTTTTTTAAAAAGACAAAGAAAAACAATAAAGAAATAGCCGTATAGCATTTCGTTCGCAGCTAATTTCGAAAAAAAATGGGTTACCGTTTACAAAGGCGTAAGTTACACATCATTCCGCCCGAATGGAGATTGAGTACGGGCAAAAAGTTGTGAACTTGTACATGCATATAAGTAAACCCGACACTAGACTCAAACTACTATCCTAAAAACACTTCTAGACTCACGACTCGAACGAACTATGACTCAATGTACACTATCTCCTCCCGGCACTTTAATTGTCCTCAATTAAGCATAAGTGCCAAAATATCCCCACACTTGAGGCGAAAACACGTGAGAGTTGGACATTTTAAACCTTGACATAACATTGGTAGCAACAAAATCTGTTAAGAAAACTAATTTGATTTGCAAAAATCAGTTCAAAAACTTATTTTTTTAGCAAAAAACCATAGTTATACCCAAACAAACCCGCGAAGCTTAAACATGATGCCTAGTGGTCCAAACATACCCCATAAGTGTCCAACAATCTCAAGCAAACCAACCCGAACCATCCGCAGACCCGATTTGTATGTAAAAATCCAAACATTAGCACCCACATACCACTAACATGACAAAAAGGAGCAAAAATTCTAACTTTAAGACCCTACACAAACCCTAACACCAAGACAAGACTGACCCGACACTAAAACAAGGCAATAAAGCTACCTACTAGTGAGAAATTACAAGAAACATACCTCGGAATCGGATTGAACAAGAAAAATGAAGTCTTGAACTTTTTTGCACACGAATTTTCCCAAAATCGTGAAAATGGGGTGAGAAATCGGGTGAAATAGATGGCTAAGATTGTGGGGAACTTGATTGTGGTGATTTAGGAAGAAAAATGGAGTGATTTGGTGAAGAAACGAGTGAGTTATGGTGATTTAGGTAAAATTTGCGTTTTAGGGTTTTGAAAGGGGAAAGAATGAGATCTGCAGCGAACAGGGTCATTTGAAACGTTTTGAAAAGGTTCACATAGGCGTCGCGTGACGCGTAGGGGGTGCCCTAGGGCCTCGCGTAACGCGGCGGTCCACTTTTAAATTGTTTTTGACCCTTTACCCCTCGCGTGACGCGAAGGGGCTAGGCGTCGCGCGAGGGTCCGTTTTTGGCAGAATGTTTCGTGCAAATTCAAGTTCCATGCCTTAGAAAATTTTCAGAACTTTTCCCAACCCAACCAAAAACCTCAAAAATGTTTCTAAGTGTCTAAAACACTTACCTGGGACCTCTTTTCTCGTGCCTTCTCCGTTCCGTAGCGATGATGAAACCTGCAAAATTCTCAACGACACAAAACACAAACCGAAAAACTACGAAAAACTACGAAAAATTAAGAAATTTACAAACGGTACATACTCTACACGTGAAGCTTTTCGCGCTCACTGTTCGGCAAAGGTAGGTGGGTCCTCTAGAGGAATTTCTTCCTCTTCAGTAGTATCAATAGGACCTCCCAAGTAATGTTTCAGTCTATGGCCGTTTACCTTCCACACACCTTTGTCGACTTCATCGTATAGCTCAACCGTGCCGTATGGAAACACTTCTTTCACCACATACGGGCCACTCCACCTCGATTTCAATTTTCCTGCTATCAATTTCAACCGTGAATTGAACAAAAGTACTTTATCACCTACCTTAAAATCTTTCAAACCTCTCAACCGCCTATCATGCAATGCCTTAGTTTTCTCCTTGATGCTCCATGATCTTTCATAAGCGGCATCCCTCAATGCTTCCAACTCATGAATCTGGAAGAATCTCCTCCTTGCGGCTTCGGTAAGGTCAAGGTTTACGGTTTTTAATGCCCACAACGCCCTATGCTCTAATTCTACCAGAAGATGGCAAGCTTTGCCATACACGATCATAAAGGGTGTTGTGCCTAACGGTGTCTTATAGGCGGTACGGAATGCCCACAAAGCGTCGTCGAGCTTTTCCGACCAATCCTTTCTACTTTTTCCTACCGTTTTCTCTAAGATTCTCTTCACCCCTCGGTTAGCATTCTCTACTTGGCCACTAGTTTGCGGGTGGTACGCGGTAGAAAGACGATGAGTGACACCGTAGCGTGCAAGTGCCTTTTCCATGGCGGAATTGCAAAAATGCGTGCCACGGTCACTTATGATAGCTTTAGGGACTCCGAAACGCGTAAACAACTTCTTAAGGAATCTCACCACCACTCGGGCATCATTGGTGGGCAAAGGTTGAGCTTCGACCCACTTCGAAACGTAGTCAATGGCCACGAGGATGTACCTATTCCCACTAGAGGATGGGAAAGGTCCCATGAAGTCAATGCCCCATACGTCAAAGATTTCCAAGACTTGGATGGGATTTTGAGGCATTTCATCCTTGGATGAGATGTTGCCGGTACGTTGGCAACGGTCACAAGTCCTAACAAACTCTACGGCATCCTTAACTACCGTTGGCCAATAAAACCCACTATCAAATACCTTTTGTGAGATGTTGCCGGTACATTCGCCCCGTGATGGCCTCCCGTTAAACCCTCGTGCACATGTCTAAGGATGTCTAACCCATCCTCCTTTGAAACGCATCTCCTAAGCACTCTATCTCCACCTATCCTAAAGAGGTAAGGGTCATCCCAAATATACTTCCTAGCCTCCCTAAGAAGCTTTTTCTTTTGTTGGTAGGACATACCCCTCACAAGATCTCCGGTTGCCAAATAGTTTGCCAAATCCGAGAACCATGGCAAACCCTCTACCTCGGCACTAACAAAATCTATGGTTTCGTGGGGAAAGGTATCTCCTATGGAATCCTCACGAACCTCCTCTCTCTTTGGATCCTCTAATCGTGACAAGTGGTCGGCGGCCACGTTTTCCGCTCCCTTTTTATCCTTAATTTCTATGTCAAATTCGGAGAGCAAAAGAATCCATCTAATAAGACGTGGCTTTGCATCTTTCTTTTGGAAAAGAAAGCGCAAAGCGGAATGGTCGGTGAACACGGTGGTTTTAGAAAGCACGAGATATGAGCGAAACTTATCAAACGCAAACACGACGGCTAGGAGTTCCTTTTCCGTCGTGGTATAGTTCTCTTGAGCATCGCTGAGAGTTTTGCTCGCGTAGTAGATCGGATGAAAGTGTTTATCGACTCTTTGACCTAGGACCGCACCTACGGCATAATCGCTTGCGTCACACATGAGCTCGAAAGGGACACTCCAATTGGGCGAAACAAGTATCGGGGCACTAACAAGTTTTTCTTTCAAGAAGTCGAACGCCTTGATGCACTCCTCGTCGAAGACAAAAGGTACATCCTTCTCTAAAAGCCTAGTCATCGGGCGTGTGATTTTGGAAAAATCCTTTATAAAACGCCTATAAAAGCCCGCATGACCCAAAAAGCTCCTAACGGACTTAACACTAGTAGGTGGAGGCAATCTACTTATGGTATCTATCTTGGCCCTATCCACCTCTATGCCCTCTCTCGACACCTTGTGTCCTAACACTATCCCCTCCGTCACCATAAAGTGACACTTCTCCCAATTCAACATAAGATTTATCTCTATGCACCTCTAAAGCATCCTATCAAGATTAGAAAGACATTGGTCGAAAGTGGTGCCATAAACCGAGAAGTCATCCATGAAAACCTCCATGGAAGTCTCAAGCATGTCTTGGAATATGCAACCATGCATCTTTGGAAAGTTGCCGGAGCGTTGCATAACCCGAAAGGCATGCGGCGATACGCATAAGTGCCGTAAGGGCATGTGAATGTCGTTTTATCTTGATCCTCCGGGGCGATGGGGATCTGAAAATAACCCGAAAATCCATCGAGAAAACAATAGAATTGTTGACCCGCTAGACGCTCCAACATTTGGTCAATGAATGGTAAGGGGAAGTGGTCTTTCCGGGTGGCGTCGTTTAACTTTCGATAGTCTATGCATACACGCCAACCGGTAACGGTACGGGAAGGGATTAACTCGTTCTTTTCATTCATGATCACCGTCATCCCACCCTTTTTTGGGACGACTTGGGTCGGGCTAACCCATGGTGAATCGGAAATGGGGTAAATTACCCCGGCATCTAACAACTTAAGAACCTCTTTCTTAACAACCTCTTGCATGTTCGGATTAAGGCGCCTTTGAGGTTGCACCACCGGCTTATAGTCATCTTCCATGAGTATTCGGTGGGTACAATAGGCGGGGCTTATGCCCTTGATATCCGAAAGACGCCATGCAATGGCTTCCCTATTCACTCTCAACACCTCTGATAACCTACCCTTCTCTCCCTCCTCTAACTTAGATGAAATAATGACGGGATACTCAGAACCCTCACCTAAGAAAGCATACTCTAAGTGGGATGGGAGGACCTTGAGTTCTAAAGGGGCGGGTTTCTCTATAGGAGTACTTTCACTCTCACTCTTAATTTCACTCAATTCTAGCACTTCGGGGACCCACTCGTCCTCGTCTACCTCTTTACTCTCACTAACAATCTCCTCTACCTTCTCAACTACCTCCTCTATCCTACTCTCGACTAGGTCGGCTCCACTAATATAGTCAAAGCAATGGTCAACACAAGATAAGAAAGACTCTATGAAATAGACCGAATGACAAGGACTACTAAGATCGTCGGAACCACTAGGGTGTTCCATGGAGCGTGCTATCTCGAAAGTCACCCTCTCCTCGCCGACTTGAAGTGTGATTTTCCTGTCGAAGACATCGATGATGGCCTTGGCGGTACACAAGAATGGGCGTCCTAGAATGATGGGAACCTTTTCGTCGGCTTCCATATCAAGAACGACAAAGTCTACGGGGAAGACGAACTTATCCACTTTGACTAGAAGGTTTTCAATAATGCCTCGTGGATACTTAACGGACCTATCGGCTAGCGACAAAGACATGCGTGTAGGGGGACAACTCTCCTAGACCTAACCTCTCATACAAAGAATATGGCATTAGGTTTATACTTGCTCCTAGGTCGGCTAGGGCCCTACACTCGGTATCACTCCCAAACAAGCATGGGATGGTAAAAAGGCCCGGATCCGTCAATTTTTCCGGAACCTTGTTCAACACTACGGCGGAACATCCTCCACTAAGGGGGATGTTAGAAACCTCTCCTAACCTATCCTTGCGTTTTAGAAGGTCTTTTAAGAATTTTGCATATTTGGGCATGGATTGGAGAGCTTCTATGAACGGAAGGTTGATCCTAAGCTGCTTAAAGATCTCTAAAAATTTCCCGTACTCTTTGGAATAGGTTTGATTTTTAAGGCGGGAAGGAAACGGAGCACGCGAAATATCAACATTCGGTGAAGGAACGACTTGAACGGGTTTCTTTCCTACACTCTTCTCACTCGAAGGCGCCCCGGTGTGTGCGGTACTTGCTGGGATTAACCTAGGTTGCACTTTACCGGGCGCCTCCATTTCAATCTCTTCATCTACGGGTTCTTCCTCTTCTATCTCAACACTCTCGGGTCTCACTATCTCTCCTAAGGTCCTACCACTACGGGTCGAAATTGCCTTCAAAGAGCCAGATGGGTTGGGCCTTGTATTGCCCGAAAATTGACCGGGAGGTCGTTCTTGCAACTGGCGTGCAATATCCCCAACTTGCCTTTGAAGGTCTAAGAAGCTTGAATGATTATTCTTTAGGAGCGTAGCGTGGTCCTCTAAGGTACGTTGGGTAGCCTGATCCTTAACCAATAATTGGGAAAGAAGGTCCTCTATCCTAGACAAACTACCACCTGACCCCTCACTCTTAGGTTGAACCTCTTGGTTTGACCCCTCACCTCTAAACTGCCCCCTGAACCTGAACTAGCAAATTGACCTGTTTGACCCGACCCCCCACTAGAATAAAAACCTGGCCCCCTACTTTGGTATTGACCTGACGGAAAACCAGGGGGGTTACCTGAGGAGCGATAATTATTAGCACGCCAATTAGAGTTACTATTGTTGAACGGGTTAGTTGGACCCCTATTTTGACCTGCTAAATACTCGACCTGCTCTAGGGTGATGGTTGGGCAATCTATGGTGTCATGTCCCCCTCTACAAACCTCGCATCTATCTACCTTCTTCTTAATTTCTAGCAACTCTTTGGTGATATAGTCAAGCTGAGATATTACCTTTGAGTCTGAAACGACTTGATTCACTCCTCGGTTAGCTGAGGAGGTAATCACAGGATTGGAATTCCTGCCGGTAGCACTATGATCTATATCAGCATGAGCAAAGCTCTCAAAGAGGTCGTTGCAGTCAGCCACAGTTTTCTTTCCCATTAGGTGGCCTCCTGCGGATGTGTCGAATCGGGCCTTGCACTCAGGGGTAAGACCATTATAAAATTTTTCTACTAAGGCCCAATCCGACAGTCCATGTTGGGAACAACGCGAGAGCAATGTTTGAAACCTCTCCCATGCTAAGTGATAAGGTTCGTCAGGCTCCATTCTGAAGGAATGGATCTGATCTCGAAGGCGGGAGGCCTTCGCAGGTGGGAAATACTTAGCAAGGAAGGCATCTCTAAGTCCAGCCCAAGTGGTGTAAGTACCTGCCGGCTGCGAATCAAGCCAGGTGGCTGCGCGGCCAGCAAGCGAAAAGGGGAAGACTTGGAGATAGCGGGCATCAAGATTTACACCTTCGATGCCGAAGGTGCTACACAGACGGGTGAGACGGTTGATATGTGCTGGCGCGTCTTCATCATCACGACCGTGAAACTGACAAGAGTTGTTAATGGCAGTCATGATGTATGAAGGAATTTGCCAAGACTTATCATTGGTGATTTCAGGGAGGGTGATGGGTGAGTTTGCGGTAAAACCCGCGGTGGAACGCTGGTGGACAGTTTGGTTTTCGGCCATTTGGTGAACTGGTGGTGGACTAGGGTGACGGGAGGGTGGTGGGGAATTATGAGGTGATGACTTCGGGGTGAAGTCGTAGTTCGGTGGTTTAGATGGAAGTGTAGAGTCAGAAAGGGCTGAAGATGAAGTTGGGGGTTTTCGAACCTGAGGGATTGGTGTGGAGAAGGAAGACTTGTCAATTGGTGGCTTCACTGGTCCCTGCGAACGCGTGTGGGGCATGAACTGCAAAACCAAGAATAAAACAAGTAAGTCAACTCCAATAAAAGACTCAAGGAAATACGAAAAAGACACTAAAAGTACTTGGACTCCTACGACTCACAAACACACAAAAAGCACGTAACGATATCAGTTGAAATCCAAACAAAGCAGTTAACGCAATTGCCAA
Organism: Helianthus annuus; assembly: GCF_002127325.2. Classification (NCBI taxonomy): domain Eukaryota; kingdom Viridiplantae; phylum Streptophyta; class Magnoliopsida; order Asterales; family Asteraceae; genus Helianthus; species Helianthus annuus. Next base: position 5,521,304 of record NC_035435.2, on the reverse strand, counting down.
GAGTCCCCGGCAACGGCGCCAAAAACTTGATGTGGGAAAAGTAGTTCAACTAATTAAACTAAAATTACCCTAAATTAAGACTCAAGTAATAAAAATCTAGACTCTTTAACTTGACTAAACTACTCACCGGCAAGTGTACCGGTCGACTCTAGCACAGTAAAGGAAGTCCGGATGTCGAACCCACAAGGACTCTAATGAATTACGTTAACGACTAAACTTAGACTAGACACTGACACGACTAAGCAAATATTGTGTTTGGGGGGGGGGGTTTACTAAAATCCTAAAATTGTGATTAAATTGAAATTAAATTAAGATACGAACGAAAGCTAAGGTTTTGTTTCAGATGAGATTAAGGGCTACCTAGACTTGAATCCAGTTTAACTACGAATGGACTTCTAACGGTTTTATTGTTGTATGGAGCCGGGATCGTAAAGTACTAAACCTTAAGGTATTTCAATGCTAAGACTTCCCGACCCTTCTCAGGAAGAAACCTAGGAAACCCTACAAGGCTGTTATGATTACCGACTGTTAGATTTCCTCTCAGTCCTCTAACGACTCTAAAAGTGCCCTAATACGACTATCTACCTCTCAGCGCGACAATCTAAGGCAATTCTAGGTTCTGACTTGGTTTACTAGACACAACTGCAATTAGGGAACTAATGTCGACTTCTCTCAAAATCTAAATTAGCTATATATTGCACCACGACCTAATAACTAACCCGAGCCTCTCAGCGACAAGTTAAGCAGAATATTTACTTCTAATTGTATTTTTATTACTGTTTCTAAGGCTATCGGCCGATTTACCCAAAGATTACCCGAACCCGCAAGGATGCATATAATCAACACAGATCTATTATGTGATAAAGACCGTCACTAAAATCTATGTGAAACAGCAAACAATCCACAATCAAAAGTAAATACGCACACGCACCAAATCAGAAAATCTAGAACACTTTACTTTCAAAATAAATCCATAATCAACTCAATAAAAACCGTTAAAAGATCCAAACATAAATTAAACCTTCATCAAATCTAGGTAGTATCTAAGTTTAGCCAAGAAACATGTTGTTCAAATCAAACAAAACAAGTTCAAAACAAGAATTCATCATAAAGTATTGAAAACGCGAAAATAAGGAACACCGGGAGATAAAACCCGAAAGATCTTCACTCTCACGATCCAAGCTTCAACCGGATGATTCCCGTTCGGCAAAATACTCCAGAATGCTCAAAATCACCTCCGAAATTCGTCCTAGGGTTTCTTGATTCGTATTCAGAGTTCTGTTCGGTTTCTTTTCCTTCAATCCAACAAAAACCCTAATTTCCTCTGGATTTCACACCCCTCGCGTGACGCCTAGGGGGGGTCACGTCACGCGGCGCCTCCATTATATATTTTTTTTATTTTTTATTCTTATCAGCTTCCGGCTCTTCCCGACGCGCGTACGAATCCCGATTTTCTTCCAAACTGCTCGGTTTTGCTTGTTTTTCAACACTTTAAGCTACGGGACCTGAAATCAAAGCTTAACGTCAGCAGTATCGCAGTTCTAACCTAAACTAGACTCTAAACGACTGAAAATTGACCGAAATATACACTATAAACATATGTACTTTGCAGTACATCAATTATGCTTAAGTTTTTTCATATAATCTATTATTTTCATATGTCACATATTAGTTATGGTTTCTAATTTATTCTTGTATTTCACAATAATTTATGTTTAAGGTGAATATTATAAACTACTCAGGTCAATCACATATTTGTAATAGGATTTTGTTTATTTTTTTAATGGGACTCAGGTCAATCACATATTTGTAATAGGATTTGGTTTATTTTTTTAATGGGAAATGTTGGAATCTTATTTATCCTTCTTTTTCAGGTTATAAAAGGTTCATTTCAAACATGTATTTTTTATGGGTCAAAAGGATATAAGTCATGTTAGGCCAACGTTTCAACAGCTTTTGTGCATCCTATTTTTTATATACATTTTGTAACGTTTAATGTATTGTTTACGAGTAGCGAAAACATATTATCAAAAGTATGATATAAGACTTCCTTTTAATAAAATGATTAAGGACATTTTAAGCATTCAAATACTTTTGACACATTTGATCATTTCACTTTTTTGCTTTTTTTAAAAATGAAACATGTTACTCAGTTGAATATTTCCGACAAAATACGACTCTAACTGATTGATTCCACTATCATATGTAAAAATGTAATTTCAGTCCTTTGATGTATTTAAATATGTGTATATATATACAATCCGTGTAATACGCGGGTCTATAAACTAGTAATTAATATAGTAACAAATGCATTTGAAAATAATTATGTGTAGTTCTAATAAACAAATGGATATACAGGGTGCAACCAAGTTGAACCAAGCTCGATTAACTTATGACTCGGCTTGTTGGTAGTTACTCAAGCTCGAGCTCGGCTCGGGCTCCGTCATTTATAATCTTTTAATTAAAATATTAAATAAAGGTAATAAAAATATATAGTAGTCTCGTTTAGGCTTGCGAGCTCGATAAGTGAAGCTTGGGCTCAAGCTCATTTACTAAATAAGCTTCTTTTTATGTTCGGGCTCGGCTCATAAACAAGTTTAAATAAGCTCGGCTCGTTTACTAGACAACTTTAAATAAGTGGTAAATGTTGTTAAATATTAATAAAAACTAATATTATACTAAGGCTCGACGAACCTGGCGAGCTTCACATGTCAGGCTTGAGCTCAGGCTCAAAAAATAAAAAACTTTATTTTAGGCTCAAGCTCGGGTCGGGCTCGATAAAGCTCGACTCGTTTCAAGCTTTTTCTCAAACATTCGCTCAGCTCGTTTGCACCCCTACATATACTCGATACCCGACATGTCCTGGACCATGTATGAATCAGATATACGAAATAACTACATATTTCCAAAATATAAATTAGCAACTTTTTGTTGCTTTAATAGTTGTAACATATGCATTGGGTGTTTTCCAAAAAAAAATTGCATTTTTACCTTTTAACCCAAAGGTTTTTATGTTTCTCATTTTAAACCCTTTGACTTTTTTTAGGTTTAACCCAAATCTTTTCAACTTTTCAATTTAACCCCAACACTTTCTTATTTTCAACTTTGCTCCCTTATACTTTTCATCTTTCGCAAGTTTTTCGTTTTACATTTCGTTCTAAATTTTGCAAGTCAACACTCAACAACGTGCATGTAGGGTGCAACGTTTTTTCGTCTGTTTTCCCCGTTTGACAGTCCAGTCGCAACACATCTATTTTCCCCGTTTGAAAAGTTCGTCGCAACGCGCGAATCCTAGATCTAATTGGTTATTCTTTTTTACGTTTTACGTTTCTATATAATTTCTTCGCATTAACACGTCGCAACTGGCGTGCGTGGTTCAATGATTTTACGTGTTTTTTGTTTGGTGTTATTTTTTACCTTTTTATTTTATTTTATTTTTACAAGCTCTTCTTACGTTGGTGTTCGTTTTGGCAGTGGTTTGGCATTAGTGCTACTTGGCACAATTTTACTAACGTATTTAACCTGTTAAGTTTTTTACTAATAATTTGTTTCGAGTTTACCGTTATACATCCTTTACTTAAGCAAAACTAACTTTTTTCAGGTGCATAGTTTGATGTACGTGCCTGTATAAATTCAATTTTATCTACGTGTTGACGTAAACTTTTTCTAGAAACGAGTTAGGTCAAATATAACATGTTTTCGTTTAAAAAACATTTTTACGTGCATATTTTTATGTACGTTTCAATATAAATTTGAGTTGGTGTATGTTTCGACGTGAACTTTTATGGGAAACGAGTCAGATGATGTTTTGTAAATTTTGGTTCGAACCGAGTGGAGTCAAATTATGGTTTTTTTTTCAGAAACTCTAATTCATCTCTTTTGATTATACGTATCAGCTTTTACGTTATACCCGTTACATTTTCTATGTATGAATCGGGTCACATATAATACGTTATGATTGTTGGGTATAAATTTGATTTACTTTATGTTTGATCCAATTGCAATGCTTATATAGGTAACACTGAATTTAATCAGATACGTCGAAACACGTGTTTTCATATGGTTAACGCATTACATAATGTTTGGACTTATCTATTCGATGTTTACGATGTATCGCACCGCAACACGCGCGGGTCTTATTGCTAGTAATCTTCTAATTATCATCTCTATTGAAACTTGTATTTCAAAACATATTATCTTATGGGGTAAGATCAAATAAAAAGTTTACTTTGCCTAAGTAGGATGAGAAAGAATGTTAACCATTCATTTTTTAAATCAATGGTTAAGATGAAAGGGTAGGAGAAAAGATGAGTGCAAGGGTATCTCGGGAAAATCCTATTTATAAAATTTCTCTCTCCACATACAAGGCACATGCATATTCCATCCCCATATTTTAAACGTTCATAACTTTTTTTATACGACATTATTTTTTCATAAAAATTTCACCGTAAAATCGAGCATCTTTTTATCTTTAACTTGAGTACCATATTGCTATATAAAATATGAACACCCCACTAAAATGTGTTGTATCTCTATGTTATAAAAAAATTTTTGGTGCTGAATTTTTGTACTATATTTTTGTGCTAAATTTTTTGTGCTGCATTTTTTGTCTTAATTTTTTTCTCAATTTTTGTGCTTGGATTTTTTTTGTACTACATTTTTTTGCTGAATTTTTTCGTGCTATATTTTTTTTGTACTAGATTTTTTTGTGCTATATTTTTTGTACTGTATTTTTTGTGCTATATTTTTTGTACTAGATTTTTTGTGCTGCATTTTTTTGTACTAGATTTTTTTTTGTTGTATTTTTAAAAAACAAAAGGGGTGTCACATATCATTTTCACTCCTATTTGTAAGGACCAAAATGCCCTTCATTCCAACTTATTAGGAGTGTCACATGTTATCATCACAATCCTTCTTAGACTAAGCAAAATCCACTTTTTAGTGGATGCTTCCCCTTATCTTGTATTATACAGTGGCGAACCCAGAAATTATTTGCTTGGGGTGCGGATGAGTCCTTCAATCATATTTTCAAGGAGTGCGGTCGGGATTTTTGCCTAAAATATACACTAATTTTTTTTTTCAAGAGGTGCGACCGCCCACCCACGACTATGGGTAGGTCCGCCACTGATATGATATTATATTATATTTATTTATTACTATGTGTAACATCCCATAATTTATAAAATAGAATGCCTTAACACTTAAAAGTATTACATAATTAGTCATGACCAGGTATGACCGAATCTGGGTACCTTGGTTATCCGAGGTGAAATCATTATTGCTAGAAGAGGCTCACAAATCTCGTTATATGGTACACCCTGGAGCTACAAAAATGTATCAAAATTTAAAGAAAGGGTATTGGTGGCCTGGAATGAAACGCGACATTGTTAAGTACGTGGCTAAGTGCTTGACATGTTCCCAAGTGAAGGCGGAGCACCAAAAACCATATGGTAAATTGCAATCTTTAGAGATACCGGTTTGGAAGTGGGAAGACATAACCATGGATCTTGTTACAAAGCTTCCCAGAACGAAACGAGGTCACGACGCTATTTGGGTTATAGTAGATCGACTTACAAAGAGTGCTCACTTTTTACCCATACGAGAATCTATTTCATCCGAAAAATTGGCAGAAATTTATACGAATGAAATAATTGCTCTTCACGGAGTACCCGTGTCTATTGTGTCGGATCGTGACACAAGATTCACGTCTCGTTTTTGGCGAAAATTTCACGAAGATGTGGGCACAAACTTGCGATTAAGTACTGCATACCATCCGCAGATGGATGGACAGTCGGAAAGAACTATACAAACGTTGCTAGATATGTTGAGGGCTTGTGTCATAGACCTTGGGGGTAATTGGGATAACCATTTACCGTTGGTAGAGTTCGCGTACAACAACAGTTATCAAAGTAGTATCAAGATGGCGCCATATGAAATGTTGTACGGTAGAAAGTGTAGAACACCTGTATGTTGGGGAGAAATCGGGCAACGGGAACTCGCGCCTAAAGATGTTGTGGCAATAACGAATGAAAAGATTGATCAAGTCCGGGCTCGTTTGAAGGCGGCGCAAGACAGGCAAAAATCCTATGCAGATAAAAGAAGGCGCCCTATCGAATTTCAAGAAGGAGATCGAGTGTTTTTAAAGGTCTCGCCGTGGAAGGGTATAATACGGTTCCGTAAACGGGGAAAATTGGGTCCTCGGTACATCGGACCGTTCAGAATAGTGGCTCGTGTTGGTAAAGTGGCATACCGGTTAGAATTACCTCCAGCTCTAGATGGAATCCATAACACGTTTCACGTGTCTCAACTAAGAAGATGCCTCGCGGACGATACAGCGCATGTGTCACTTGATGACATTGAATTGGATGATAAAATGAATTATGTTGAAAAGCCGGTGGCTATCAAGGATTCCAAAATGACGTACCTACGAAACAAAGCCATACGACAAGTTTTAGTGCAATGGCAGCATCGGAAAGGATCGGATCTAACCTGGGAATCTGAAGATGAAATGCGAAAACACTACCCGTCTCTTTTTGGTACGTATTAAGGTTTCGGGGATGAAACCTTTTTTAAGGGGGGTAGATTTGTAACATCCCATAATTTATAAAATAGAATGCCTTAACACTTAAAAGTATTACATAATTAGTTATGATAATTGTATTAAAAATCTAAAGAAAGTTTATAAAATATGGAATGGGTTATAAGGGTCAATAAACCTAACTTGAGGGTTGTATGTGTAACATTTAGTAACATATGGGATAAGAAATTAAAACCCAGAATGTTCTGGGTTGTGTTGGTCGCGACCAGAGAAGGGAGAAAGGGGGAAAAACCCTAGCTTGATCAATTAACAACAAAATCAGTACGATTATGGAGGATTCATGTTACAAATCAAATGCTAGTGTCTAAATACTCACTAATCCCAGTGTTTTGAGCATAAGGTAAGATGAAATCTCATATTTTCATGTATGTTGATGAACTAGGGTTTACACCAATTCGTGATTCAGTATGAAATTAAGTTGCATGTGAGTTAGAATCAACATTTAGAAGGTGTATTGTACTTGAAAATGATTTACTAAAGATTTTGGGAAAAACCCACTTGTAATAGTATGATGATTAGTAAGTATTTGATTAGTTGAGTAAATTTTCAAGTGTAATTGTATGATAGATAGAATATTGGTGGATGATATTGCGAAGAATGAATAATTGAGCTAAAATTGGTTGAATATATGAAATGTGATGTATTCTAGGGGATTTATGCATAAACTATGTGTACATAAGGCTTGAGAAGTTGTACGCACATTAGGTGTTTGATGAAATGCCTCAATGATAATCTAAGCAGCCTTGAATAAATTGTGAGCGAATGGTTTTGTATGTTGAAAGTTTATGCATTGTTAATTGTTATATAAGTAGCATTGATACTTGAAAGTATGGTTATGAATGTAAGGACTATGATCTAAATAAGAACGAATTCGTGTAGGATCGAAAGAAGAAGGAGCTAGTTCCGGATCACAAACAAAGGCACAAGATCGAGGTAAGTTCGTTACTTACATGTTTAGTTGTGAGTTTATTGATATTGTTTCTTTTGATAATTGATATTCAATTAAGGTAGATAACTCAAATGAGAATGTGAAAGTAGGAATCCGTATCGGTCCATAGTGATTGGGTCGGTTCGGGTTCGGATGAGAAGGAATTTAATGGAAGTTTTCTCGTTGATCCGTACTAAACAGGTTATTGGAAGCGAATGAGAAATAGTTGTGTTTATTTGACTAGAATGAATTGGAATGAAATAAGATCAATTGGTAATATATCTTATAAATCCGAGAATATGTATTGTGATAGGATGAAAACGTTATGTGTACTACACTAATATATTTTGTTGAATGATTGTAGGTAAAGCACCCGTATGATTGTCATTGCGTCGCTCGGATACGAACACACCATGATCACCCGTGATGCGCTTCCGCAACTTTTGTAGTAACCTAGTAACCTTATTAGTTAAAGGCTTTTGTTAAAGTTAGTAGTGTTGAAGTTTTAAGTTTTAACTAGATGTTTGTGAATGAGTTTTGAATATAGTAATAGTAATAAATGGTGCATTGGAATATCTAGGGGTTAGAAGAATTGAAACCGTGCACGAAAACGGTTCGGAATGGTCAAAAATATGAAGTTTGGGGTGAATTTCGCTGGGCACTACCGTAGCTTACGGTGGCCATCGTAAGCTACGGTAGGTACTGGGCAAAATAGGGCTGCCGTAAGACAGGAGTGAAGGACCGTAAAGCATAAATCAGCACCGTAAGCTACGGTGGTCACCGTAGCTTACGGTGACTATCAGATTGCTGAATTTTTTTTATGTTGTTTGTTTGAGTACGGGGTTTGTTTTAATTAGTTCCTAAGGCTCCGTAATCCTTTGTTAAGGTCATTATGCATCAAGAAGGTTGAAAGAAAATGTCTAATAAGAAAGAAGGTATGATTTAATATGAAATGGTCTAACAATACGACGTTATCATCAAGGACGATAACGTGTAAAGTATGAATAGTAAACAGAATGAAATATGTGATAGAATGAATATGTATGAGTCAAGAGGGATGTATAAGAAGAGAATTTTAATATATAGAATGAATGTTTTATGTAGATGACGGACACAAGTAATGTAGATGATGCTGAAATAGCCCGTCAAGAGGCATTCAATAATAAGATGATAGAAGCGGCAGAAAAAGTGATGAATGCCAACCTTCCCAAGTTAGCTCAAGAAGTCGAGAGCCGAGTCTTGGGGGTTGTTGATGAGATGATGACTAGCAAGATTGAGGAGTTAAAAGAAATGCTTGAAGGGTCCAGGACTAAAAGTAAGGAACGAAGGTGTACATATAAGGATTTTATGGCATGTAATCCCTTTTCATATAATGGGGAGGTGGATCCGGTAAAGTGTCAAAGATGGATAGCAAACATTGAAGCCGTATTTGTACGTAGTCGATGTGAGAAAGAAGATCAAGTAATGTTTGCTACGGGTCAACTTCAGCAACAAGCCAAAGATTGGTGGGATACCCAAAGTAAAGAGATAGGGGAAGTGAGACTCCAAACTTTAACATGGCAGGAATTCAAAGAGTTGTTCCTAAAATATCATTGCCCGCAATCGGCAATTGATAGAATACAAGATGAGTTCTTGCATCTTCGCCAACAGAATGAGTCCATTGATGAAATTACCAACATATTCTTCGATAAGTTAAAGTTCTGTGATGATTTCGTCAAGTCAGAAAGGATGAAGATAAATCGGTATTATGGAATGTTGAAGGCCGAGTATAGGGAGTTCATTACCCCTTCGAAGTGTGAAACTTTAAGCGAACTTATCAATTTAGCCCGGGATAGGGAGATAGAACTGAAGCGACAAGTGGAAAGAGGAGAGAAAAGAGTTGCTAAAAAGCCATCAACTACGAATCCATCCAAGAAGCCTAAGCAGCACGACACTAGAACTAAAGGAGGATCTAAAGGTAGTATTCCCCCATGCAAAACTTGTGGAAAGCTTCACACTGGAGAATGTTTAATGGGAAAGAAGGGGTGTTACAACTGTGGTCAGGAGGGACATCCTTATTTTAAGTGCCCTAGTCCTGTGAGGACGTGTTTCAATTGCTTCACTCCTGGTCATGTAAAAGCCGAATGTCCAAAGCTTAAACAACAAGGGCAGAAAGATGAAAAGAAGAATGAAAATCAGAAGGCTCGGGGAAGAATGTTTCAGATTACTACCGAGGAAGCCAAGGTTTCACCGAATGTCGTGTCAGGTATTTTCTTAATCAACCAAATACCCGTGAATGTGCTATTCGATTCTGGTGCTAGCAAGTCTTTCGTGTCAGACGAACTTATGTGTTATCCTTCCTTTAGAAAGGAACGAATGCCTGTACCCTTAGAAGTAGAAGTAGCGGATAGTAAAAGTTATTTGTTATGTGAAGTTTGTAAGAATTGTAAGATAACCATAGAAAACGAAGAATTTGAAATAGATCTCATTCCTATGACTTTGGGGGAATTTAAAGTAGTTGTAGGGATGGATTGGTTATCCCGCTATCACGCGGAAATTCGATGCGAGGCGAAAGTCATTCATATATTCTCACCTAGTGGGGCTCGAATAAGTATTCGTGGAGAAAGAAAGCTAGAGACAAAACTATGCACGATTGTCGAAATGGTTAAGCACGCAAGAAATGAGGGTAAGGCCTACTTGGCTTATGTGGTGGATACAAGACAGAAGGTACCCGAAATTGGAGGAGTAGAAGTAGTGAACGAGTATGCGGATGTGTTTCCGGACGAATTACCGGGGTTACCACCTGAACGAGAGGTGGAATTCCGAATCGAATTAAATCCGGGCGCCAAGCCAGTGGCTAAAGCTCCCTATAGGTTAGCTCCCGCTGAGATGCGAGAGCTAATGACACAGATACAGGAATTACTCGATAAGGGTTTCGTACGCCCGAGTGTGTCGCCTCGGGGAGCCCCGGTACTCTTTGTGAAAAAGAAAGACGGCACGATGCGCATGTGTATAGATTATCGAGATTTGAACAAGTTGACCGTGAAGAATAAATACCCTTTACCTCGAATAGATGATCTTTTTGACCAACTGCAAGGAGCAGGTTGGTTTTCAAAAATCGATTTGCGTTCGGGGTATCATCAACTTCGGGTGCGAGAAGAAGATGTTGCGAAAACTGCGTTCAGGACCCGATATGGGCATTACGAGTTTTTAGTAATGCCATTCGGGCTGACTAACGCCCCGGCCGCTTTCATGGATCTGATGAATAGAGTATGTCGGCCCATGTTAGACAAGTCTGTTATAGTGTTTATAGATGATATCCTTGTGTACTCTCGTAGTAGAGCCGAACATGCAAATCATTTGCGTGAAGTGTTAGAGATTCTTCGAAAAGAGAAGTTATATGCTAAGTTTTCCAAATGTGCCTTCTGGCTTAGAGAGGTGCAATTTCTTGGCCACGTCATTAATAAGGATGGTGTCTTGGTAGACCCAACTAAAGTAGAGGCTGTTGTGAACTGGGTTCCTCCTAAGAACCCGAGTGAAGTGAGAAGTTTTCTGGGTTTGGCTGGGTATTACCGAAGGTTTATACAGGATTTTTCCAAAATATCGTTACCTTTAACCAAACTAACCAAGAAGAATGAGAAATTTGTGTGGGGAGTTGAGCAAGAAAAGGCATTCCAAACTTTGAAGAGTAAGCTATCTGACGCCCCAATTCTAACCTTACCCGAGGGTTCAGAAGACTTGGTAGCATACACTGATGCTTCACATCAGGGCTTGGGGGTTGTTTTAATGCAACGGGGTAAAGTGATAGCATATGCTTCAAGGCAGCTTAAACCACATGAAAGTAACTACCCAACACACGATTTAGAGTTGGTTGCAGTAGTGTTCGCCTTGAAACTGTGGCGACATTATTTGTACGGAACTAAATGTACCATATATTCGGATCACAAAAGTCTCAAGTATTTCTTCGAACAAAAAGACTTGAATATGAGACAACGAAGGTGGTTAGAATTAATTAAGGATTATGATTGTGAAATCCTTTATCACCCGGGGAAGGCCAATGTCGTAGCAGATGCGTTAAGCCAGAAGGAATACCCATCACCCATACAAGTTAAGTCAATGAAATTGACTGTCACCCCTAAACTTTTGGAGTCGATCAAAGAGGCCCAAATAAAATCCTTAAATAGTGATCCGAAGAAGGAAAGAATGAAAGGCCTAATTGGGGAATTAAAAATGAATGCCGATGGCATCATGACCAGGTATGACCGAATCTGGGTACCTTGGTTATCCGAGGTGAAATCATTATTGCTAGAAGAGGCTCACAAATCTCGTTATACGGTACACCCTGGAGCTACAAAAATGTATCAAGATTTAAAGAAAGGGTATTGGTGGCCTGGAATGAAACGCGACATTGTTAAGTACGTGGCTAAGTGCTTGACATGTTCCCAAGTGAAGGCGGAGCACCAAAAACCATATGGTAAATTGCAATCTTTAGAGATACCGGTTTGGAAGTGGGAAGACATAACCATGGATCTTGTTACAAAGCTTCCCAGAACGAAACGAGGTCACGACGCTATTTGGGTTATAGTAGATCGACTTACAAAGAGTGCTCACTTTTTACCCATACGAGAATCTATTTCATCCGAAAAATTGGCAGAAATTTATACGAATGAAATAATTGCTCGTCACGGAGTACCCGTGTCTATTGTGTCGGATCGTGACACAAGATTCACGTCTCGTTTTTGGCGAAAATTTCACGAAGATGTGGGCACAAACTTGCGATTAAGTACTGCATACCATCCGCAGACGGATGGACAGTCGGAAAGAACTATACAAACGTTGCTAGATATGTTGAGGGCTTGTGTCATAGACCTTGGGGGTAATTGGGATAACCATTTACCGTTGGTAGAGTTCGCGTACAACAACAGTTATCAAAGTAGTATCAAGATGGCGCCATATGAAATGTTGTACGGTAGAAAGTGTAGAACACCTGTATGTTGGGGAGAAATCAGGCAACGGGAACTCGCGCCTAAAGATGTTGTGGCAATAACGAATGAAAAGATTGATCATGTCCGGGCTCGTTTGAAGGCGGCGCAAGACAGGCAAAAATCCTATGCAGATAAAAGAAGGCGCCCTATCGAATTTCAAGAAGGAGATCGAGTGTTTTTAAAGGTCTCGCCGTGGAAGGGTATAATACGGTTCCGTAAACGGGGAAAATTGGGTCCTCGGTACACCGGACCGTTCAGAATAGTGGCTCGTGTTGGTAAAGTGGCATACCGGTTAGAATTACCTCCAGCTCTAGATGGAATCCATAACACGTTTCACGTGTCTCAACTAAGAAGATGCCTCGCGGACGATACAGCGCATGTGTCACTTGATGACATTGAATTGGATGATAAAATGAATTATGTTGAAAAGCCGGTGGCTATCAAGGATTCCAAAATGACGTACCTACGAAACAAAGCCATACGACAAGTTTTAGTGCAATGGCAGCATCGGAAAGGATCGGATCTAACCTGGGAATCTGAAGATGAAATGCGAAAACACTACCCGTCTCTTTTTGGTACGTATTAAGGTTTCGGGGACGAAACCTCTTTTAAGGGGGGTAGATTTGTAACATCCCATAATTTATAAAATAGAATGCCTTAACACTTAAAAGTATTACATAATTAGTTATGATAATTGTATTAAAAATCTAAAGAAAGTTTATAAAATATGGAATGGGTTATAAGGGTCAATAAACCTAACTTGAGGGTTGTATGTGTAACATTTAGTAACATATGGGATAAGAAATTAAAACCCAGAATGTTCTGGGTTGTGTTGGTCGCGACCAGAGAAGGGAGAAAGGGGGAAAAACCCTAGCTTGATCAATTAACAACAAAATCAGTACGATTATGGAGGATTCATGTTACAAATCGAATGCTAGTGTCTAAATACTCACTAATCCCAGTGTTTTGAGCATAAGGTAAGATGAAATCTCATATTTTCATGTATGTTGATGAACTAGGGTTTACACCAATTCGTGATTCAGTATGAAATTAAATTGCATGTGAGTTAGAATCAACATTTAGAAGGTGTATTGTACTTGAAAATGATTTACTAAAGATTTTGGGAAAAACCCACTTGTAATAGTATGATGATTAGTAAGTATTTGATTAGTTGAGTAAATTTTCAAGTGTAATTGTATGATAGATAGAATATTGGTGGATGATATTGCGAAGAATGAATAATTGAGCTAAAATTGGTTGAATATATGAAATGTGATGTATTCTAGGGGATTTATGCATAAACTATGTGTACATAAGGCTTGAGAAGTTGTACGCACATTAGGTGTTTGATGAAATGCCTCAATGATAATCTAAGTAGCCTTGAATAAATCGTGAGCGAATGGTTTTGTATGTTGAAAGTTTATGCATTGTTAATTGTTATATAAGTAGCATTGATACTTGAAAGTATGGTTATGAATGTAAGGACTATGATCTAAATAAGAACGAATTCGTGTAGGATCGAAAGAAGAAAGAGCTAGTTCCGGATCACAAACAAAGGCACAAGATCGAGGTAAGTTCGTTACTTACATGTTTAGTTGTGAGTTTATTGATATTGTTTCTTTTGATAATTGATATTCAATTAAGGTAGATAACTCAAATGAGAATGTGAAAGTAGGAATCCGTATCGGTCCATAGTGATTGGGTCGGTTCGGGTTCGGATGAGAAGGAATTTAATGGAAGTTTTCTCCTTGATCCGTACTAAACAGGTTATTGGAAGCGAATGAGAAATAGTTGTGTTTATTTGACTAGAATGAATTGGAATGAAATAAGATCAATTGGTAATATATCTTATAAATCCGAGAATATGTATTGTGATAGGATGAAAACGTTATGTGTACTACACTAATATATTTTGTTGAATGATTGTAGGTAAAGCACCCGTATGATTGTCATTGCGTCGCTCGGATACGAACACACCATGATCACCCGTGATGCGCTTCCGCAACTTTTGTAGTAACCTTATTAGTTAAAGGCTTTTGTTAAAGTTAGTAGTGTTGAAGTTTTAAGTTTTAACTAGATGTTTGTGAATATTTAAGTAACTTAAACTGGATGTTTTGAAACGGTGGCTTAAATGTTAAGGTCTTTCTTATGTTTTTCTGAAGGTGTCGTTAATTGAGTATTTTGATATATTATAAACAGGAAGATTGTTAAAAATGCGAACGGGTCATGCCCAAATTTTAAATTTTGGTGATTAAATTATGTGTCGTTTTTTGTAACTTACAAGCATGAAATTTGAGGGTGTTTCACTATGTAGGTATAATTTATGATGCATGAACAATGAACAAAGATAAAAATAAGACAAATAGTAATAAAACGTAATCAATAATATTCTAGGTCTTGTAATTTGGTAAATATCATTTCACTACATAATGAGTTTCGGAAGGATGTTAAAAAACTGGTTAGTGGTTACTATTTTATTTACAGTATATAAGTTTAGGCTATAGGGTGTGGGGGTCATTATTGGGACATGATTTGCCACCTAGGAACATGAATGGAAGGCTACACCACCCCCTTGATTGATTCACCATGGTTTGCATGGATTAAACCATGGCAACCATGGTCCTCCTTTCCATTTTTCAACAAATCATTTCCTTTTTTTCTTTAGTCAAAGATAAATTAAAATAAATAAGGGGCTAGTGGTTTAGGTCATGACCACACCCTTAGGGTAGTGGTTTTGGATAGTGGATTAGAGATGGGTTACATGGCACTAACATGGAGGGTCATGATGGTCATGAGGGTCATGACCACACCCTATAATTCGAGAGAAATAAAGCGATAAAAAATAAGATGAGATCTTATCTTGATCGTATCTCAATGAAGAGAAACGGTTGCGGTGCATTAATGCAATAATAATGCCTATTTTTATATATAAACGGGAAAAAAAGACATATTTATTAGACTTTATGATTGTTATATATAAATTTTGTCAACTTTTTTTTTTTCAACAACCAATAAAATAAAAGCCTGGTTATTCGAGGTAATTCAATGGCAAAAAGCGATATTGTATGTCTGTGATTGCATTGCAGACCACGCTAGGTAGCCCAATCCTACTAGGTTCAGAAAAAATCGCAGTACAAAAAGTCACTACGATAAAACCCGGTTAAAATTAGATTTGAACTTGATACCTTTAGAGCATTCACATCCAGAACCCTAAAAATATACATACATTCCACTAAAAAACAACTCCTATATCAATATATTTCCACTAAAAACAAATACTTTTTCTCTCTCCTTTTCAATTAAATAATATTTTTATACCTTTATCATTACTTTTTTCTCTCTCCTTCACTCACAACCACTTTCAATATATATTAAAAAATTATAGTGGGTGAATAGTGTCCCCCCAAATATACAGATGAACAGTAACATTTTCTCTCTCCTCCACACACAACCACTTTTTATACTCTTTATATTTTAAAAACTTCACACACAGATTTTGATTCCCAGGATGTGAATGCTCTTAAAATTCAACCCGAAACTTCACTTTTCCTCACATATCAGTTAAGCTACTTGCATAAATTTTGTGAACGATTATGACTTTCTTACAACATACGTGGTTATTACTTGCCAATATTAAAATTAAAGTCATGCCACGTTACTACCAATTACCAACTATAACCTCTACATGCAGCGTGAAAATGGACCGCAAGCATTTCATCACTTACAAATAGACCGATAATATTATTTTATGTTATTCTTGTTTAATTAGTACAACATGATTTCCGATTTGTGGACATGCTATTATGGTGAAACTTCTAGATTTTAATTTTATAATATAACTAGTATTAAGCACCCTCCGTGTTGCGGCGCGGGCGAGCACTAATGCCACACTACTGCCAGTGACCATCGACACTGAAGTTGCGGTGTTAATGCGAAGAAATTAAACCGAAACGTAAACATAGAATAAAATAACTAAGTTGATCTAGGACTCGCGCATTACGATGAACCCGCTTATATTTTTTCCCGTTTGACAGGTTCATCGTAATCTATATATAATATATATCATTACCGCTATACAAACCATAATGCATACATTACGACAACCATTGCATCAATATGTTGCAAATTATATTTATAAAAGATTTTGGCTAAATTAATTAGATTATTATAAATAATAATAATAATTTACAAATAAAACAACACAACTTTGAATGGATCAAACCGATTGAATATGATAAGATAATGAAACCATTATTTGATTAAGGTACAACCACTTAAGCACAATTTACAACCATACATGCATACAAAACAGATTGAATTTGGTAAGGTAATGAAACCATTATTTGATTAAGGTACAACCACTTAAGCACAACTTACAACCAATATTTGATTAAGGTACAACCACTTAAGCACCACTTACAACCAATATTTGATTAATGTACAACCACTTAAGCACAACTTACAACCAATATTTGATTAAGGTACAACCACTTAAGCACAACCTACAACCAAACACTTAAACACAACTTACAACAAATATTTGATTAAGGTACAACTATTTAAGCTCAACTTACAACCAAACATGCATACAAATGTTTCAAATTAATAGTATATAAATTTTCGTTTATGTTTGTTATGGCTATTATATTATAAACTATATAACTAAAAAAACCAACTTAAAACCAACTTTTTTGTTTACGTTTGTTATGGCTATTATATATTATATTATTATATTATGTTATGTTATGTTATATTATGTTATATTATATTATATTATATTATATTATATTATATTATATTATATTATATTATATTATTATTTTCAACTACTACAATCACAAGTGTCGGCACCGACACATTAATAGTTCTGGCCCTTTATTGGGCTAAATGGGCGGCAAAATAATAATGTCAGGCAGCTGCCTGACACTCTCCTTTGGCTCAACAAAATTACGATTTTACCCCCGCTTTAAAATCACAATTTTGCAATCAGTGTAAAATTATTTTTTCCCCACTTAAAATAAAATTACGCTTTTACTCCCAACTAAAAATTTCAATTTTGCCCTAGGTTCAAAATTACGACCTCGCCCCGTTTAAATTTACAGTTTTGCCATTAATTTTTCCCCTTATAATTACGACTTTGCCACCAGTTCAAAGTTATGTTTCTACCCCGACTTAAAATAAATTTACGCTTTTGCTCCCACAAAAAAATTTCACTTTTGCCCTCGGTTCAAAATTACAATTTTGCGCCGTTTAAATTTACAGTTTTCCCATTAGTTTTTTTCCCTCATAGCCACGTTACGATTTTGCCATCAAATTAAATTTACATGTTTAAATTACAATTTTTCCTCCCGTGTAAAATTACAGTCATGCCGGCAGCTGTCTTACACTCCCCCATTGGTCCATTTAATTTACGATTTTATCCCTGAATAAAAATTATGATTTTGCCCTCAGTTCAAAATTACGTTTTCCCATCGTTTTACTTTTTTTCTCAAAAGTAGAAAACTTTTTTTTAATTGGTTGACTCGATTTCATTTTTTTTCCGTGTCAAGGAGCTGCCTAACACTCGCTCATTAGTCCTGAAAAATTGCAGTTTTGCCCTGAGCCGAACAAACGGTCTTATCATCGTTTTAGTTTATTTACTGACAAAAGTATAGTAGTGTTTTTTTAATTGATTGAGAATTATTCAGTCATCGCCTCGCAACACGGATGGGGCATCACCTAGTATAACTATACAAACCAAGTATTGAATGGTGTAGTTTTAAAATTTTACAGATTAGTCACAAAACTTTTGTATATGGTTTTCAAGTTTTATGCATGATCACAAAGCTTTTTTTACTTTAAAGTTTGACAATAAATTTTATTTTATCAGCAACTTATAAATATTATCGTATTCACGCTTTATTAATGGCTAATTGGATTTTAACACCTCTAACTTTGAAGAGTTGGCCGATAACACCCGCAACTAACACTTTGATCTGTGACACCCCAAACTTTTAATTTTGTTTGTCATTTCACCACTCAGTTAAAAAATGCCTAACTGAGTTAGTCTTCCATCCTACATGGCATCCTACGTGGACTATAATTGCAGATGTGGCACATTCATGGTATAAAACCCATCTTCTTCTTCGATTTTAACCTTGCACAAACAAGGGAAACCCTAAATTGCTCATACGCATGAATCGACCCAAATCCAAACCCTAATTTGCTCCCTAATTTGCTCATCACGAGATCAGAGCAAACCTTCAACTTATTGGCTGATCGACATGTCTACTTCTTCCAACTCTTCATGTAATACCAACCGAATCCCTAAAATATTCAAGGTGGACATGGATGGGAAGTTGTATTGTCATCACGAGATCAGAGCTGTTATTCGTGTAGCAGGAAGGAGAAGTGTTCGATGTGGTGCTGAATTTTACGGTTGCTCACAATGGCCGGTAAGTCCTGACGACATGATGTTGGTTTGTAGCGAGACGACTGCAAGTTCTTTATGTGGAAAAAAGATTTCGACAAATTATTCGAAGTTCATTCAACTTGCAGCTCAAGTGCAGTTACATTAAAGTGATGCTATGACCGGGAATGAATATAATTTGCAATTGCGGAACAACTTGCTATCTCAAGAGAACATTATGTTGAAACGACAAATTTGTGCGAAAGAATTCATGTTGAAGCAGCAGTTTGTGTCTAGTTTGTTTGTTATCATTGCCATGTTGTTTTACGTAGTGTATCGAATTTAACTTGTTTTTTATTGTACGTTCTTTGAACACATGAATGAATGTAGTGAAGTTGGGCTTTGATGTCTTTATTTGTACCATATGTGCAGACCATTAGACCATTTGCAGACCACAAGAGACTTTGACTTTGAAACAAGTAAACAACTACCAAAACAACTACCAAAACAAGTGTGCAGACCATTTGACCATTTGAAACCACATGTGCAGACCAAAACAATACAACACAGTTTGAAACAACTACTATATATGCAGACTAAAACAAGTGTGCAGACCATTTGACCATTTGAAACCACATGTGCAAACCAAAACAAGTGTGCAGAATATGTAGAATGACCATATACCCCTGTGACCATATATGCAGACCAAAACAATTGTGCAGAGTATGCAGAATGACCATTATACCCCTGTGACCATATATGCAGACCAAAACAATTGTGCAGAGTATGCAGAATGACCATTATACCCCTGTGACCATATATGCAGACCAAAACAAGTGTGCAGACATAAGTTAACTGCAGAATGAGTTTAAGTTAACTGCAGACCAAAACAAGTGACCATTCTACCCCTGTGACCATAGATGTGCAGACACAAGTTAACTGCAGAATGAGTTTCACCAATTTAACCATTCAAAAGATTCAGCACAGCAGTCATAAGTTTACATAGTCATAAGTTTACATAATCATTACACAACCAACAAAAGATTAACCATTCATAACATATTAACTAACTGTAGCCTTCTCTGTTGGTCTTCCCCTTTTACTTGGCCTTCCTCTTTTAGTTGGCCTTCCCCTTTTACTTGCTTTTTTCCTTCCAATTTCTGCCGCATTTTGAGAATCTGTTAACATTAAACAAATTTAGGAAACAATCATATAATCAATAAACCAATTGAATATATTGAGTTCACCTTTAACTGTGCATTTTCTCTTGTTGTGACCTCTTTCTCCACAAATCCCACATGTCATTATGACCCCATGCTTAATCAGTTTTCCTGGTTTCTTGGGATCCTCATGAGGGTCCCTCTTTCTGTTTTTCTTAGGCCTACCAGGTGCCTTTTTGATTGGAGGTGGATCCATTGGATAATCAACCTTCGGCCAAAACTTTTCACTAGGCAATGGTGGGATTGAGTACTCATAAGTTCTCATGTATGTTTCTTTGTGGTAACATGGGTCAACATAATCCTCAGCATTCTTATGCAAAAATCCAGCCACAGCACACACATGCTTACAAGGATACCCCCTTAATTGCCACTTTCTACATGTGCAGGTCTTATTTTCCAAGTCAACTGTAACATCATCAACATCTTTAACTTGAAAAACCTGATAAGATGAGGGGTATACCTCACACCTAAAGGCTGCATCTTTTGAGAAATCAAGTTTCTCCTGGATATTGGGGCAAATGAGCACATATTTGGCTTCCATTTTAGTTCTTTTGATGACTAACCTACTCATGATTTGAACCCTAATGTCCTCTAGCATGTATATAATATGCTTTGACCTTGCAGTTATGATATAACCATTAAATGTTTCTGCCATGTTGTTTACTATGACATCACATTTAGTGTGAGTTTTCAAGTAGCACATGTTAAATGCTTTGGGATCCTGCTTTAAGATTGCCTCTACTGCATCCTGGTTTATGGCCCTCATTTCATCAATGGCTTGGAGGTAATCAGGTTCACAGTATGCTCTTGCAGCTTTCCAATACAATTCCTTGAGCTCCTCATCCTTAAAATTCTTGTGCCAATTTGCATAGATGTGCCTTGCACAGTTTCTATGCTCTGCTCTTGGCCAAATAAGTGCCACAGCATTTAAAAGACCCTGCAGATAAATGATTATTAAACTTAGACATTACAGCAGAAGATAATTGTTCATTGTAATAATTGACAATGGCTACAACCTTTTGTTGATCTGAGATGAATGTCCATGCCTCACCACCATCACTTACACCCAAACACTTCCTAAGCTCTTCCATAAACCATTCCCAGCTATCGTTATTTTCACCATCTACAACTGCCCATGCCAATGGATACATCTGATCATTAGCATCTCTGCCAACTGCAGTTAACAACATCCCTCCTAGGAAGGTCTTTAGAAAACAACCATCTAGACACAAGACCTTCCTACATCCAGCTAGAAATCCTCTTTTCACACCATCAAAACACACAAAGAGTCTGAAAAAAGTTTCACATGTGGCTGTGGGATCTAAGTTAATGAAACCTGGTGGTGCAGTAACAAGCACAAATGTTGAAGTTGGGTTTACTTTTTTCAAAATCTCCATGTATGCACCAATTTTTCTATAATGATCCCTCATTGATCCATGAAGTTTCTTATGGGCACATGCTTTAGCCTTGTAGGCCAGCCACTTGGTGATTATTACTTTATACTTATGTTTCACAGCCAATATGATTTCCTTAGCCGACCAGTTGGGCTTGGATTTAAACACTTGCAGGAACTCATTAGCTATGAACATTGCAGTTAGCTGTCTATTCTTTACCATGTTTCTTTGGCAGGTATGTGTATGCTTCACTCTCTTTACCAAGTAACACTCCTTCCCTTTATGAAGTGAACAATGTATAAAGAATGAACACCCTTTAACACAATTGACAACAATACGGCCACATGCAGTCTTTTCGCTCTTTGCAAGGTACAAGTTCCTACCATTAGCTACTGAGTACTGCCTCTTTAAAGGCCTCCCTTGATGCAAACCTTATTCCCACCTTCCAAATAAATTTCTTCCAATTTGTATGTTCACCTACAGATGGGACTGCTTCCTTGTACTTCTTGCCCCTGATATCATCATCCTCACTATCACCAGGTGTTAAAATGTCCCCGTCAGATTCCTCGTAACTACTGTTTCCATCTACCATTGCCTCTTCAGTTTCATGCAAATTACCCTCAGTTTTATGCAAATTACCCTTTGTTTCATGCAAATTACCCTCCGTTTGTCTTTCATGTACTACCTCATCAAGCACTTTCTTTTTGGCTTCCAAATGTATCTTCGTTGCCTCTCTATGTAACAACTCTAATTAAAATCAATAATTAGAATGATAATTAGTCAATAAGGAAACCCTAATTGAGACACCCAAGTAATTCTGCACTAAGCCTAAAATTTTCGAAACAATCGGAATCAGGATCAGGGCCCCTAAAACTCAGGGGGGGTAAACCCTAGTTGATAATTATCAACTAAATTCGTTGTCACAGTAGAAACTGAATTTAAAAGTGAGTCAGCTAAGCTAGTCCCGAAACCAGCTAGCATAGGTATATAAATTGCACCCTTTACGGACCGTAAAGGGAAAAGTCATACGGTCCGTAAGGGAGTCCCAAAATTCACTATAAATAGCCGACATTGGGACTTGAAATTAGAAGTTGAAACGACGCAAAGTTGTTGTCTGTACGTCGAATTAGCACCAAATTACTACAAATAAACACACTGCACTCGAATCGCTGCCGCAAAACAGGGTAATTACTCGATCGCTATTACGATTCATTTTCCGAGATCAATATATCCGAAGAATGTTTAAGTGCCGCCCACATTGGGTTATACTTTGTCGTTCGTCGTTAAATCGATGAATGTTTAAGTATTGCACTTTGTCGTTCATTGTGAGAATTTGATTTCGTGAGTTATCGTGACTGCTGTATTGATCACTAACCCAGTTTTGTGTGCATTATTATTGAAATTAGGTTAACCAGGCTAAATCATATTCTGTCCGTATTAAATCTGCAATGTGAGTCATTCTCTTTTTATCAACTGTTTTACAATACTCCAAATTATTTTCAGAATTATAATTACAGTGATTAAGTTTATGTAATTACCAAATTACAGCTAGTATGTGGGGTATTGTGCACATTACTACTGTTTTTATCACAATTAGGTGGGCGAACCTAAAATTAAGTGATACGTCATTCATTGGGGCAGCCAATGGTGATATGACCACTGTCACAGATCCGGTCGAGTGACAAATACTGTGGGTAGTTGGTTGATATCAGAAACATATGTAAAAGATCTTAACACTGTGAATTATAACAAATGTGTTGTTTTCAGTAAACTGAATGATTCACTCAGTATTTCCCCGCTGACAAAACCTTTTTCAAACAAGTTTCAGGTTATCTACTGTAATTCAGGAAAAGTGCCGGGGAGCATTTCAAGCTTAAGATAGTGGCTCAGTATAAAATAAAGAAATATGTTTTGAAATAAAGATTTATCAGAAAAATCTTATTATTGTAAATTATCGGGGTTTTAGCCCGAATTGTGAAATAAAATAATCGGGAAAAGTTTTTAGCTTTATAACGATCCTGATGTTAAAGAATTCCGCTGCTAAAATCACATAAATAAATATCACGGGATTTCTGTCCTGCGGCTCCTGAAACGGGTCAAACCGGGTCGGGGGCCGTGACAGAAATAAGGTGGTATCAGAGCCACTGAGTTAAGCTAATTAAGTATTTAACAGATACTTAAGTTTTCCTGATTACTATTATGTGATTATGTGTTTTATTAAACTGACTATTTATTAGTTACAGTATGGGTAAGCAAAAGTTGCAAGATATCTATCTTAAATTAGATAGGTCAGTCTATGAAGAGGGAAGTTCATCCAAAACTAAATTTTCAAAGCTCCCTACAATTCCTGAAGAAGGAATATTTGTGCGAAAAGCACAATATGAGAAACCGCTTTCTCCTAGAAAAAGGAGTATGATTATTAAGAAAAGTAAAGAGCAAATCCGAGAAAAGAGGATTAAAAAGGAAACCCAGGAGTTAATCAATAAATCACCTTGGGAAGATAAGCTAGATGAGAAATGGGCAAATTTGTATATGCTAGCTACTATAGCAGAACATGCAAATCTTTAAATACCCTAAGTCTAGTAATAACACTTCTCAGTAAATAAATAAATAAATCTGAGTGTGTTCTTTCCTGTTATTTTGTACAAATAGTGTGCAATAAAACTTCGATGTTTATTTGTTAAACTTTGTTCCAAAGTTTTAACTTAGCATTTCTGTGCATTTTGCATATATGCTACACAGCATGAGCAAGATATCTGAAGCTTTTCAGAACCTCAATCTTTACCCGGTGAATATAGAAGTTTCCCAAGAGTTTACTGGATACTTTGCTGATGTGGACCAACCTGTAGAATTCCATGCTCCACCTTTGACAAAGCCAAAACGAAAGAAAAAGAAGAATTACGTGTGGGGACATCGTATCCGTAGGAAAAAGCCAGTCCCGAAACTTCCTAAAATAAACAATCCTCTAGAAATAGCAAAAGAAACTGGTAAACAGCTGGAGATGGAAATTGAAGATAAGAAAGATTCTAGACAAATGGAGATACAGTTTGAGGAATATTCTAAAGATATAGAAATGGAAGTAGGACAAAGTTCTAGACCAACTCAGATAGAAATCGGAGAGAGCTCCAATCAAAACCAGAACCAGGAAATAACTTTTCAGGATGAAATAGATTTTCTATTGGCAAACTGTGAAACTATTCAGCCTGTCAATACGAATGTTTTTACCTATCCTAGTGAAAATCCAATCCCTATGAATTTTGCACCAGCAATCCCAGAACCAATAGTCCACGCTCAACCTATAGAAATGGAAGAATGGTGGACGAATGATTGGCAATTTCAAAATATTGTCAACGACCCTTATTCCTTCCTTCCGCAATTTGATCCAGAACCCCTACCTAATCCACCAATGAGCACTGAGAATATGGCTGAACTTCGCCATTTCGGTGAAGAATTGATGGATGCAGGGAATAGAATCAGGGAGATAGGGGGACAGATTGCTTGGAAATATGATGAAAGGGAAATGCGTTTTTAGAACTACAAATGGTGAGGGATAGGAGGATGGTAAAACTATAGTTGTGTAATAGTATAGTAAATAGTGAAATCAGTCTGTAACATAACTCCAAATAAAACTTTGTAAAATATTTGTGTGTAGTGATGCATACTATAACGGATATGAAATGGAATCGAGAAATCGATAATTTTGATTATACGGGTATTATAAATTGTCTGATTGTTTATGTATGATTACTATTAATAAAAATTATTATATATTATCAGATGGCAAATAGTGGTAATGAACCAGTAAATGAGGTTAATCAGTCGGAGCAACATCCAGGGGATCAATATATGACTAGACAAGATATTGAAAATATTGTTGCTCAAGGGATAGCCAATGCTATTCCAACATTTGTTGCTGCTGTAAAAAGTCCAATCGAACCGCAACATATCATTCCTAGTAAACGTACTACTGAAGATAACTTCAGTAATAGTATAAATGGTGGCCATAATCATGTTAATCATGATAATGAATCCCAGCACACGCCGCTCCTTAAGAAACGGAAGGCTGCAACACCTGGTTGCACTTTCAAAGAATTCCTTGCTTGTAAACCCACTGAATTTGCAGGCAATGAAGGGGCAACTGCATCACTGCGTTGGTTAGAGAAAACCGAAGCAGTAATTGCAATAAGTAAGTGTGCCAAAGATGATCAGGTCATGTACGCATCAAATCTGTTTAAAGAAGGAGCACTCGAATGGTGGAACACTGTGTTACAAGCTAAAGGAAGAGATAGGGCTTATGCTATGACTTGGGAAGAATTTAAGAATCTCGTAGAAAGAAAATTTTGTCCTGAGTATGAAAAGGAACAAATGGCAAATAAGTTCCTAACTCATCGGATGTTAGGTGTGGATTGTCGTGGTTATACTTCGACATTCTTCGAATATGCTAGAGTGGTACCTAACCTGGCTTCGCCAGAACCGGTACTCATTTCTCGCTATATTTGGGGATTAATTAGCGAAATTCGCAATATCGTTAAGGCTGCGAGACCTCGCACTATTGACGATGCAGTAGAATTAGCTAACACCCTAACCGATGAACTGATACGCACAAGAGATGAAGATAGGAAGAAGGAATTAGCTCAGAAAATTACCCAAGGATTTAGAGTGGGTAATAGTGGGAATTTCAAGAAAAGAGGAACAGGGCAATCCTCAACTTTGCCATTATGCAAAATTTGCAAAAAGAATCATTTTGGAAAATGTAACAAACTTTGCAATTTTTGCAAAACGATAGGACATCGTGAAGAAAACTGCAGGAAGAAATCCATAATTTGTTACAATTGTGGAGAAGCCGGACATTTCAAGACAGAATGTCCTAAGTTAGCCAACCCAGTAGACAACAAACCCAAAGCGACCGAAGGAGCTACTAAGAAGAATGCCAGAGCATTCCAGCTAACCACTCAAGAAGCAGAGCTCATTCCGGATGTCATCGCCGGTACGTTTCTAGTTCACAACGTTTATGCAAAAGTATTATTTGACTCTGGTGCAAACCAAAGTTTTATAAATACTTCATTCTGTCAGGCTCTTAAGTTACCCTTAACTACCGTTAGGCAGATTTTTACAGTCGAAACCGCAGATAGGAATTCAGTAAAAATCAATCAGGTTTTGCAAAAAGTAGAAATAAAACTCTCAGGTCATAAATTTGTTGCAAACCTATTGCCTAAAATTAGCTGAATTTGATGTTGTGTTAGGAATGGATTGGTTAATAGCCAACCATGCTCAAATCATTTGTGATAGAAACTCTATAGAAATTCAAGCACCTACTGGGAAAGTAATCATGATTACAGGAGATAAACCTCGAAAGCCGCTGAAGTTCATATCAGTAATGAAAGTTGCTAATTATGAACGGAAACAAGGAATAGTATATATGATTTCAGTAATCATTTGTACTAAAGGAAAAGAACTTAAGGAAATTCCTGTAGTCTCAGAATACCCAGATGTATTTCCGGAAGATTTACCTGGGTTACCACCAGATAGGGAGGTAGAATTTAGGATTCATCTAATTCCAGGAACTACACCGATAGCCAAGGCACCCTATCGATTAGCTCCTACCGAAATGTTAGAATTGAAAAAGCAATTAGATGAATTACTAAGCAAAGGATTTATACAACCTAGTTCATCCCCTTGGGGTGCACCAGTGTTGTTTGTGAAAAAGAAAGATGGGTCGATGAGAATGTGTATCGATTATAGAGAGTTGAATAAGGTTACAATTAAGAATCGATACCCATTACCTAGGATTGATGATCTTTTTGATCAATTACAAGGCGCTAAATATTTTTCTAAGATAGACTTGCGCTCCGGATATCATCAATTAAAGGTTCAAGAAGAAGACATACCTAAAACTGCTTTTAGAACTAGGTATGGACATTATGAGTTTACAATCATGCCCTTTGGATTAACTAATGCACCTGCAACATTTATGGACATGATGAACAGGATCTGTAAACCATATTTGGATAAATTTGTAATTGTTTTCATAGACGATATACTTATTTATTCAAAAAGTCAGGTCGAACATTGTCAGCACTTGCATGCACTCTTAACTTTGTTAAGAAAAGAAAAGTTGTACGCTAAATTCTCGAAGTGTGAATTTTGGCTACAAGAAGTGCAATTTTTAGGACACATGGTGAATCACGAAGGTATTCACGTAGATCCTGCTAAAATAGAAGCAATTACCAATTGGAAGGTTCCGCAAACTGCAATGGAAATTAGAAGTTTTATAGGATTAGCTGGATATTATAGACGGTTTATTAAGGATTTTTCCAAGATAGCTATACCATTAACTAAGCTAACCTGTAAAGCCACTAAGTTTGAGTGGGGACCTAAACAAGAAGAGGCCTTCAGAATCTTAAAGCAGAAATTAACCAATGCTCCAATCTTAGCCTTACCAGAAGGAACAGAAGATTTTGAGGTATATTGTGATGCTTCAAAATTAGGATACGGATGTGTGTTGATGCAACGCAAGAAGGTAATTGCGTATGCTTCCAGACAATTGAAAAAGCACGAAGAAAACTATACGACTCATGATTTAGAATTAGGAGCTATAGTTTTTGCCTTAAGATATGGAGACATTATCTGTATGGAAGTAAGTTTACTATTTATACAGACCATAAGAGTTTAAGGTATATATTTGGGCAAAAAGAGTTAAACATGAGGCAAAGAAGATGGATGGAAATCCTGAGTGATTACGACTGTGATATTCAATATCACGAACGAAAGGCAAACGTAGTCGCAGACGCCTTAAGTCGTAAGTATCATGAGAAGCAAAGGCGAGTCCGTGCCCTTAGAATAAATCTACAAGTAGATTTAATGGAACAGTTAAAGGAAATTCAGGAAACGGCAATCAAGGACGATGCCGAAGGAATGAAAGGTTACCTAAAAGAATTGGAACAAGGAAATGATGGAATTTGGAAATTCCACAAAAGCAGAATTTGGGTACCTAAACACGGAAATTTAAGGTCAAGGATTTTAGACGAAGCTCATAAATCTAGGTATACTGTACATCCAGGAAACAATAAGATGTACCAAGATTTAAGAAAGAATTTCTGGTGGATAGGAATGAAGAAGGATATAGCCGAATACGTATCTAAGTGTCTAACTTGTTCACAAGTTAAAGCCGAACATCAGAAACCTTCAGGTCTGCTACAACAGTTAGAAATGCCTGTATGGAAATGGGAACTCATAACAATGGACTTTGTTACTAAGTTACCCAAAACCAGAAAAGGTAATGATGCCATTTGGGTAATCGTGGACCGATTAACCAAATCTGCTCATTTTCTACCAATGAAGGAAACCTTTAGCATGGAAAGGTTAGCCAAGTTGTACGTAGATGAAATAGTATCCTTACATGGAGTTCCACTCTCCATTGTATCGGATAGAGATAGTCGTTTCACTTCCCGTTTCTGGACAAGTTTCCAAGAATCAATGGGAACTCGACTCAATTTAAGTACTGCATATCATCCACAAACAGACGGACAAAGTGAAAGGACGATCCAAACTCTAGAGGACATGCTCCGAGCATGTGTAATTGACTTTGGAGGTAATTGGGATAACCATTTACCATTAATCGAATTCTCCTATAATAATAGTTATCACTCAAGCATTGAGGCCGCTCCATTCGAAGCACTGTATGGACGCAAGTGCAGAACTCCAGTATGTTGGGCAGAAATAGGAGAAAATCAATTATCAGGTCCAGAAATCGTGCAAGAAACCACTGACAAGATAACACAAATCAAGGAAAGACTAAAGACGGCTCGAGATCGCCAGAAGAGCTATGCAGACAATCGCCGCAAGTCACTCGAATTCCAGATAGGAGACAAAGTACTTTTGAAAGTATCTCCTTGGAAAGGAGTAGTACGATTTGGTAAGAAAGGAAAACTGAGTCCAAGATATGTTGGACCATTCCCAGTGATTCAACGAATCGGACCAGTTGCTTATCGCTTACAACTACCAGAAGAACTAGTTGGAGTACATGATGTATTTCATGTATCTAATCTTAAGAAATGTCTATCAGACGAATCCCTGGTAGTACCTCTTCAAGATGTAGAGGTAAATGAAAAGCTGAAATTCATAGAAAAACCTTTACAAATAGAAGATCGAAAAGTCAAGTTTCTCAAACACAAGCGACTAGTACTGGTGAAAGTCAAATGGAATTCAAAGAGAGGACCAAAATATACTTGGGAACTGGAGTCAGAAATGAAGTGAAAATACCCTCATCTGTTTCAATAAATCTCGAGGACGAGATTTTTCTTAAGGTGGGGAGAATGTAACAACTCTTATTAAAATCAATAATTAGAATGATAATTAGTCAATAAGGAAACCCTAATTGAGACACCCAAGTAATTCTGCACTAACCCTAAAATTTTCAAAACAATCGGAATCAGGATCAGGGCCCCTAAAACTCAGGGGGGGTAAACCCTAGTTGATAATTATCAACTAAATTCGTTGTCACAGTAGAAACTGAATTTAAAAGTGAGTCAGCTAAGCTAGTCCCGAAACCAGCTAGCATATGTATATAGACTGCACCCTTTACGGACCGTAAAGGGAAAAGTCATACGGTCCGTAAGGGAGTCCCAAAATTCACTATAAATAGCCGACCTTGGGACTTGAAATTAGAAGTTGAAACGACGCAAAGTTGTTGTCTGTACGTCGAATTAGCACCAAATTACTACAAATAAACACACACTGCACTCGAATCGCTGCCGCAAAACAGGGTAATTACTCGATCGCTATTACGATTCATTTTCCGAGATCAATATATCCAAAGAATGTTTAAGTGCCGCCCACATTGGGTTATACTTTGTCGTTCGTCGTTAAATCGATGAATGTTTAAGTATTGCACTTTGTCGTTCATTGTGAGAATTTGATTTCGTGAGTTATCGTGACTGCTGTATTGATCACTAACCCAGTTTTGTGTGCATTATTATTGAAATTAGGTTAACCAGGCTAAATCATATTCTGTCCGTATTAAATCTGCAATGTGAGTCATTCTCTTTTTATCAACTGTTTTACAATACTCCAAATTATTTTCAGAATTATAATTACAGTGATTAAGTTTATGTAATCACCAAATTACAGCCAGTATGTGGGGTATTGTGCACATTACCACTGTTTTTATCACAATTAGGTGGGCGAACCTAAAATTAAGTGATACGTCATTCATTGGGGCAGCCAATGGTGATATGACCACTGTCACAGATCCGGTCGAGTGACAAATACTGTGGGTAGTTGGTTGATATCAGAAACATATGTAAAAGATCTTAACACTGTGAATTATAACAAATGTGTCGTTTTCAGTAAACTGAATGATTCACTCAGTATTTCCCCGCTGACAAAACCTTTTTCAAACATGTTTCAGGTGATCTACTGTAATTCAGAAAAAGTGTCGGGGAGCATTTCAAGCTTAAGATAGTGGCTCAGTATAAAATAAAGAAATATGTTTTGAAATAAAGATTTATCAGAAAATCTTATTATTGTAAATTATCGGGGTTTTAGCCCGAATTGTGAAATAAAATAATCGGGAAAAGTTTTTAGCTTTATAACGATCCTGATGTTAAAGAATTCCGCTGCTAAAATCACATAAATAAATATCACGGGATTTCTGTCCCGCGGCTCCTGAAACGGGTCAAACCGGGTCGGGGGCCGTGACACTCTAACTGCATGTTGTGACTGTATCCACTCAACATCCTCTTTGTCTGACTCTAATCCAAGTACATCATCTGCAGCTTCATCTTCATCACTGGTCTCAACTAGTTCATCATAATCTTCATCATCAGAATTTGACTCTTCATCTTGCACGATGAACTCACTATCTTCACTGTCCTTGTCTGCTTGCTTACCTATTGAGTTAGAGTTGCATCCAGGGGAAACCCTAGAAGATTGGGCTTTTAGTTTACTGGATTGAGCTTCAGGTTTACTGGGCTGGGTAACAGGGTTGGGCTGGGTAACAGGGTTGGGCTGGGTATCATGGTTAATTGGCGTAGAACTGGAGTGGGCTTTTGGTGCACTCAATTGACGTTTTTGAACAAATACTTCCATAAATGTTTCACTCCAATTAGAAACCTTCTTAACCAACTCCAACACATCTCTATCATCACGAAAATGCCTAATTTCACCATCATCCGCATCCAACCCATACATATGAAAGTTCCTTGATTTATAGCATTTCGTTTCCAATGCATAATCTGCTAGCTCAAAGTATGAAATGTGGTCTACATCAACTTTAATTAACCTAGATTCACCCCCAACATACTGTGGTACACCAAAACCTAACTCAATGTAACCACCATACCAAAGCATAACATCAATCGTTTCCCCCATTGCATAATGTAATAGTTCATGTGAAATCTTACCTTGATCGGTGTTTAAACTTGATGGATTGTTGATTTTGAGAAGCTAGGTCACTGTCACCCTTGATCGTTCCCTCCAAAACGAACAGATGAACAATGCCAGCTACCCTCACATTTTGCTTCTTATAACATGTCTTAGCCACGTCATCGGTGCCACGTAGGATTAATGATGCCATGTAGGATGGAAGACTAACTCAGTTAGTCATTTTTTAACTGAGTGGTGAAATGACAAACAAAATTAAAAGTTTGGGGTGTCACAGATCAAAGTGTTAGTTGCGGGTGTTATCGGCCAACTCTTCAAAGTTAGAGGTATTAAAATCCAATTGGCCTTTATTAATTGAGTATAAAACTTTTGTAACTTAATGCTTGGCCACGCTTTATTAATTGAGTATCAAAAAAAAAAAGCTTGGCCATAATTTTTCCTTTTAGATTTTCTTTTAAAATTGATCACAAAGTTTTTGTAGTTTGAAGTTTGGCCAACATTTTTTTCCTTATCGACAAATAATTTTAATTGGGTTTTAACCACTTTTATAATACGTTTCGATCCACATTTAATCGAATAAAAAAACATACAAGCTATCTAAACTACTTCAAGGTTCTATTGCCGAAGAAACAGTGGTTTGAATGACCGGAATCAATCGGACCAGGGGTTTAGTTCTGCATAAAAGGGGTTTGTCTTCTCATTCGATTCGGGGTTTAACTGAGTTTCTTCTCCAACGATATCTGCAAAACAGACAGCCGTTAGACTCGCCACGGGGAGAATGGGGGTTCTCTCTGTGACCACCCTCTGGCGTGAGAATAAGTACAGATCTCAATGAAGAAGAAAAAGTAGTGAAAGTGAAGTGAATGTAACTTGAGAGATTATACCTGGCCTGACTTATTTATAGCTGGATTTGGGCGGGAAAATTTGTTGACGAAGATAGTAACGGAAATCATTTTCCGTAAGTGGTTATTTCCCTTTTTCGTTGATCGTGAACGCCGCCTTTACCCACACGGATCGTAAGTGTGATCATCGGCTGGGGAGACACCACGTGGAAAGTGGGTTTGAGTGGATCTTTTTCCAAGTTA
Organism: Helianthus annuus; assembly: GCF_002127325.2. NCBI lineage: Eukaryota > Viridiplantae > Streptophyta > Magnoliopsida > Asterales > Asteraceae > Helianthus > Helianthus annuus. The sequence goes on along the minus strand of NC_035435.2, from coordinate 5,488,344 downwards.
GTGCCATCATCATGACTGAGATGATTGTTCAGGATGATGCCACGTCACCATTCGGTTATAACCAAATGGTTGTGCATGATGAGGTCTTCCAGAAGGTTTACAGTTGTAACCTTTTTAGGGCCTTGCCACGTGTTAGTTCTGTTACAACAGAAAACACTTCCGTTTAAGTCTTGGTTCCATGCGCGCGGAGGTGTTTTGGTTCTTAACTTCAAGCCTAAATGTGCCCTTGCGCGAGCCCGCGAAAAGGTGTTAGTTGAATGTTAGTCTTATCCTTTCTCTGGCGCACGATTATCGAAGATTTTTCTTCTATATCTCTGTTTAGAACCATTGCGCAGCCGGGGCGCAGGGTTCTGCTTTAAGGACGCTTATTGTGATGAGGTTGTGGTATGGTCCAATACGCCTGCGCAAGGTTTTTGGGACCATACCCCTTCAAGTCCCCACAGTCCAGTGTTGCTCTTATGCAAGTAAGTGGAGCACTGGACTATATGAGATGAACTGTGCTCTTTTTGCTTTGTGAAGTTTTGGCGTGAAATATGGAGAATCTTCTTGTAGAAGATATTTGATCTTCGAGTTGAAATGTTTATTATGCTACAGTGAACGTTTGTCAGCGTGTGTTGATTTGTTCGTCGACATGACGTTGACTTTGTATGTCATATGCTAGGAGACGAATAGGTGTTTGACTGATCGCCTTTCTACTAAAACTGTAGCTTGTGGGAATGTAACACCTCGAAAAATTTCGTCCAATAATGTCTTGACACGTGTCATAAGGTTCCGGTATGTGAAAACATACTTTAGAAGGACTAAAATTGACAAACAGTGAAAACTATGGAACGTAAGGGTCCAAAGTGTCAACAATGGATAAATAGACTCTATGATAACCCTACATAATGTTCATAACCTTAAATGGATGATTCATGGATCATACGACGCGGAAATTGCACAAAAGTGAGGAATTACAAACTATAGGGGCCAAAAGTGTCAACATGTTTAATTTATACCTCTGAGTGAACTTTTTGCAGACCCGAAGCTTTATAATGCTAAAATATACTCACTAGAATATGTGGTAAAAATTTCGTGAAGTTTCGTTAACGTATGAGAAAGTTATGGCCAAAACCGTACTTGAGGGGCTAAAAGCGTCAACGTCGAATTTCATGGCTTTTCGGTTGAGCGCAAAGTTATCCGAGGACATTACCATGTTGGTAAATGTCCCAAGGTTCTAAAAAACCAAGTTTGGGGGTTTACGAGTCAAAATAAGCAGCCGAAACATCGCGTGCAAGTTCAGGGACCAAATCTGCCATGTTTGAAACTTGTTTAGCTGATCAGAGGGTCAGGCGACCCGCCTGGACATGCCCAGGCGGGCCGCGTGGGACTGCCAGTAACAGAAATCGCGAAAATGACCATTTTGGGTCCGAATTTGAAGTTGTAAACAGCTGTAATCACCTCTCTTTTGATCCAATGAAAGTCCTTGCATGCCTAGGCTACTGAGAACTTGCTACTACCTCTGATTTCATCCATAAAACAGATCAAAAGCTCATTTCTTTGAGCTCATACATTGTGATCAAGAACATCCCACTTGTAAAACTCTCAAGACAACTTCCTAGAGCAAATCTGAACGTCAAGGCAACATCCTAGTGTTAACTATGCATCAATAGGACCTTTGTAAGCTTCTATATCAGTCTCTAATTCGTTCTAGCATAGATTAATTGCTAAAAGTCAAACTGTTGTTCGTATACTTTGACTTTCTGATTAAACGAGTTTTACTCAGTCATTTCTCAAATTGAAACCACATATATGTTGGTATTTATGTGGGAAACAAACCCTCAAAAGGGTATTCTCTGATTCCCCCTTTATGCATGCTAATTGTCGAGTCAAACTTGTTCCTAAAAAGTCAACAGAAATGGTTTTTATGAAAAATAGCTTAAATGGTAATGTAGATGACATGCAATCAGTTTGATCATCAATAATAGCTTTATAATGAATATAAGAATGTGTTCTATCATAATAAACTCGACAAATCTTTAGTATAAATACGAATCGGAACCGAAAGTCTTGTAAAACGACTTTTTCGTAGACTATCGATTCGGATCCGTACATGCATGTTTGAGATCTGTATTGGAGAGTATTTTTTGACCATTTTATTTTGGTAAAACTCTCTGGAATTTTGTTGCTTGAGTCTATACTTAGCCGATTCATTTGCATGTTTCCGATTATGCTTAAAGTTGACTATTTTGCCCTTTTTGATATAAAACGTGATTTTTGGAAAAGTGAAAGAGTAGAAATCTTTATTTCTAATATATAAACTTGCACCGAAAATTTCGGATCAGTTGGTGGTCCAGATTTTGAGTTATGGCCATTAGCATAAAACTATGTTCTTAAGTTACATAAACGGCCCTTTTCGCGTATAACCCATTTCAGGCCACGTTTTGATACAAAACTTTTTACCCACTGATGTTATATATTATTTTGGGATTTTTGATGATTTTTATTTAATTTTTGGCTGATCGGATCATAGATCGCTAAGTCGATTCGGTTAATGCCGGTTTGACCGTTTAAGCCATAAAATGAGTTTTATACATTCTTTTGACCCGAAACCTTTTTCTACTGATTTTATATGTTAAATAACTTATTTTGGGCATTCTGGAAATATAAAAATCTCAGCTTTCTTTTAAAAACCCGGAAACGGCTCTAAATCGCATTTTTAGCGTTTTTAGCGCATTGTAAGCGTTATACTCATATTAAACATATAAGACTCATACCTACTGATGTATTTAGCATATTTTCATATAATAACAGTAAGTATAAGATTTTGAACTCAGATTTCCAGTTTTGTCGTTTTTAGCCCTTGTGAAATTACTAAAATACCCCTACGGTGCATAGTTTGATTTTAAATGATAAGTTTTGTCTACGGGTCATACCCTACTGTTATAATATGGCAAATTAAGTATATTTACTGTATAAATCAGACCTGTAACTCAGATTACCAAATTGACTCTTTCATAATCTTTTAAATGACCAAAATGCCCTTATGAGGCGTAAATTGAGTTTAAATACATTCGGGGCATAATAGGACATAACTTGCTGATATTATATAATATTTAAAGCATATTATCTCAGGGAACTTGCATATGACTCTTTTGGTTACCCGTAACGCCCTTTTTGCGTTCGGTTCGGTTTACGTAACTAGTTTGCGTAAATTGACCGAAACGGGTCAAACGTTATCATTTTTATCTCAAAATCCAGAATGTATTTAGTATACCCACATTATACAAGTATTCAAACTTGTCGGGTCTAAATCACATTCTATCCGGTCTTTCGCTTAATCATGCGTCTTAACCGTATATTTCTTTAAGACTAACCGGTCTAAGCTTAGGCTTAATTAAAGACCCGTTAGCAGTCTAATTGGTTATTTATACCATCGTTCCAGACTAGAGCTTCCCGGTAAATTGTACCTACGCTTACTTAGGAATACGGCTGAGTTATTATTCTTGCTATTTAAGACAGGAGCTAGCTCAGGTAAATACTTTTAACTTATTTTCCCTTATACGGGCTTGGGATACGGTATTATAAAAATACCGCTTGGTCGGGTGTAGAAACTGTTTAATCGGAGATGATTAAATTGCATAATCCCGTTTTAATCTGTATTGATTGATAACAAATAACATTGGGGGTTAATGACCGTGTCCTGGATATCCTTGGCTCATTTTAAAAAGTGAATGGCCACGACGTAAGCACAAGGTGTAGGCAAAACACCTCCTGTTGCATATGTATAACGTATACTCACTCGTGAGATTATCTTCTTGTGAGATTATATTTGTGGTGTGTCGATTAATCTTGTCCGGCTTGTATTGTATAATCACCGGCCCTAAATGTTGGACAACCATGTAAATCGGATACAAGATTTTTATTAATAAAATTGTCCCAAGTATAAAGATTAATTTTGCCTCTGTGCATTTTAATCAATGTGTCAAGATGTTTTGTGCCGTTTGCACTCGAATCACTTTTCAAACTCTTTTTCCAAAATGAGTCAGTTAATTGTATTTACTAGTGTAAACTGACGTATTTTCCAAAAGGTTAGTGACAGGTACTATGCGTAATTGGCTGGGAGCTCAGGGCGTCACTAAGGAATCTTGCAAGTTCTAGATGCCTTATGTCTATTGAACAGTTTTCTTTTATTGATCCGCCTGTGGATCCTTTACCTTCCGTTGTAATACTTTGACATTACTTATATTCGGAATGTAATATATTTATCTTTTGCTTCCGCTGTGCATTTATATATTGTGTTGTTTGTCTATGATGATGCCAACTACGTCACTATACTCCCCACCGGGCCCACCGGTGACACGTGGAGATCGGGGTGTGACAGGTTGGTATCAGAGCCAACGCTGAGTGAATTAAACACTATCCTAATGTGTTTAATCTCAGTGACACAATTGCACATACTTGAGTCTAGACTTAACATAGGAATACTCCCGATTCTAATCTGGAATTTACTGCTTCCGATTATTTTTATATTGGATACGTCGCCAAGCGAAGAAGCCGTAATAGGAGTTCTCCACACCGGAGCCCGAGATGCTGAGTCTCGTACCGCGGCTAAAATGGAACGAACATCCAAGGAGAAAGCATTCAGAAATAAGATGAAGAAGAAACTCCTTTTACTGAAAATCGTTTTCCTTATTAGTCCTTATAAGGACATAATTATCTTTTAGTGCCTACGGGCCAAACTTATTAAACATCCAATAGTGATGTAGCGCCTACGGGCCATACTAATTGTCATATAAGACAAAAGGCAGTGGTGGTCTATGACTCCCTGTCAAGAAAAGGTAATGAACTTTGATTCACACCTAAATGCCTCGATCCCAGACGATCATGGCTTATAAATTAAACTTGTCCACGTGACTAAGCCTTTTGTGCTATTACTAAATGCCTCGATCCCAGACGATCATGGCTTATAAATTAAACTTGTCCACGTGACTAAGCCTTTTGTGCTATTACTAAATGCCTCGATCCCAGACGATCATGGCTTATAAATTAAACTTGTCTACGCGACTAGGCCATTTGTGCTATTATTAACTGATGAATTAGGATTTATGATAAAATCCTGAATAAAATAAATATCCTTCCTTCCCTGCCAGTAGGCATTTTTTAAAAAAAAAAGAATCTTAAAGGTGAAATCTAGCCTACGCGGCCAAGATGGTGAAACCTACCCAAGGGATTCAGATCCTTGTTAACGCCTAAGAACGTGTTAGCACTCCTGACAAATGTGATTCGATAAATCACAACAATCAAACTTATATTGGATTCTTCCAATTTTCTTATCTAGCCTAGTGATTTAGAAATCATGGCTTGTGTCATCCTATAAGATGATCACATTATAAACATCCGATAGTGATGAAGTGCCTCCGGGCTAAACTGGTTGTCCGATAAGACAACGACAGTGGTGGTCTTGACCTCCTGTCTAAAAGTGTTGGACCAGGTCCAAGCATAATAGTCGGTAGGATCCATACGATCTCGACTAATAACATCTGAGAAGATGATCATATTATGACCATCCCTCAGAAGGGGGAACGCCCACGGGCTATGCCTATTGTCCTAAAAGACAAAAGACAGTTGAAGTCTACAACTCCCTGTCAAGAGAAGGTAATGAACGTGATTCAAACCTTAAATGCCTCAATTCTCTGAAATCATGGCTTACAAAGAAATTTAGAACTGTCCTTGTGACTAGGCCTTATGCGCCACTTTAATATCCTTAATGTTTTATAACTAGGATAAATTATAATACTAATTAAATATAACTAACAAGTTAACCAATATGGCTTATATTACCATGGTTGATAAATCGTCAAAGATGATGATTCCATAACAATCTCTGAATAAATCATTGTTAATAATTATGTAGCAATCAAGCTACATGGCTGGATTAGATGAAGTTAACAGTCATTTGAAGGAGAGCAATGATACTACCGGAATTAATGTAACTGAAGCCGAACTGCAGGCAATAATAAATTATGCTGTTACTCGAGCTCTCGATCGACAGAATGATGAATCAAATGACACCCACTCCAAGACTCTATCTATGGCTCGTAGTAAGCCCCCTCCTGAAACGCATGAGTCAAGGGAGGACGATGATCATGACTTGTCAAATCAAAGGAGTATTCCGTCTAGACAAGTTGTGTTTCATCAAGAGGCACCAGTTAAGACCTGTTCATATAAATATTTTATCTCTTGCAAGCCCAGAGACTTTACAGGAGAAAATGGGGCCATCGATTGCATGACATGGCTCGATGAGATGGACGCCGTTGTTGACATCAGCGGTTGTGCGGAGCAAGATGTTGTGAAATTTGTTTCACAATCATTTAAAGGAGAAGCGTTGGCATGGTGGAGATCATTGCTCCAAGCCACGGGGAAAGTTCTACTCTACAACTTATCTTGGAGTCAATTTGTTGCTTTAGTCAAGGAAAACTACTGCCCTCAGCATGAAGTAGAAAAGATAGAATCAGACTTCTTGACTTTGGTCATGGAAAATTTGAATTGTCCGGCATATGTGACAAGTTTCAACACTATGTCCCACCTAGTTCCTTATCTAGTCACCCCTGAACCTAAACGCATAGCGCGTTTCATTGGAGGCCTAGCACCAGAGATAAAAGGAAACGTTAAAGCATCTAGGCCAACCACATATAGGTCCGCGGTGGACTTATCCTTATCTCTCACCTTAGATGCAATTAGACTTAAGTCTGTTAAGGCTTCTGGCGAGAGAAGAAGAGAAAGAGAGGAGGAAAACTCTCATCAAACGAACAAGAAGAAGAAAGGAAGCTCGGAGCAGGGGAAAGATTCCGAGTTGAGGAAGAACTCGAGTCAGTCTGATAACAGACCCAAATGCAATAACTGCAAAAAGCAGCATTTTGGAAAATGTACGATAGACCCACGCGCTAAATTGTGTGGAATTTGCAAGACCAAAGGCCACAAAACCTTAGATTGCAAGGGGTTAAAGAACGCCACATGCTACAACTGTAACGAGGAAGGGCACATCAAAACCAACTGCCCAAAGCTTATAAAGAAGCCTGAGAGGCCAGGAAAAACAAATGCATGAGTCTTCCGGATGAATGCCAGGAAGGATAACTACATAGCAGGTACTTTTCCTTATCAAGCAGTTTATGCAGAAATTTAATTAATACTGACACATGTGATTCAATAATGAACGATCACTGTTGAGAACTGTTGTCTCCGTCTTAGTAGGACTTCGGTCATTTTATACGAAGAAGGAACTGGCCGATGACACTTTAGAAAATGCTCCAACAAACCTTAGATGGATATTTTATATCTAAATAGGAATCACTCTTTTCTGATATTCCTATGGAAAGCTTTCAAGCTCCCTAAATTCTTTAATATAATAAAGTCAGATGTGACGTTTTGATCCTCTGTCAGAAAGGTAATGGACTAGGTCCAAACCTTTAATGCCATTGATGGTCTTTTGCGACCTAGGCTAAGTAGTATTAATATATTTTAAATAACGTTCGTTAATAATGATAGTGCTATAATAGCCTGTATAGGTGATTGACACCATGGTTAGTATATATTAAGGCCATCAGAGTGAAAAATAGCAGTTGTTGGATTTCAACTAAGAAATTGTTTTATTGGTATTAGGAACCAATATCGAGTATGGCAAACTCGGGTAATATAACAGTCAATCGCGCCATTGATGACGCGACGCATGCTAATGATGCTGAAATTGTAAACCTTAGAATTTCCAAAGATGTTCTTCAGACTATGATAGACGCAGCCGTTGGAAAAGCTGTAAAGAAGGCTGTGAAAAAGTTAAAGGAGCCCCATGCTGCCCGGTCCAAGTTTTATCTAGGACCACATTTCCTTACTCTTAAGGAGGATCTCGTTCATGCCTCAGATGCAAAGGATGAACTAAAAAGGAAAAGGGAGGTAGATAACTCCCAGAGTTCTAAGAAAAAGAAAAAACAAAAGTCTGACAAGAAACCAGTATGTGAGACCTGCAAGAAGCGCCATTATGGGAAATGCAGGTTCGAACTAAGATCCAAATCACAGCCCAGGGCTTGTGGGATCTGCAAGTCTAAGGGACATAAAGCATTGGACTGTAAGGACATGAAGAATGCAGTTTGTTTTGGCTGTAATGAGAAAGGCCACATCAAGACTACGTGCCCTAAATATGTCAAAGGAAATGCGGCGGAGGAAGTAAAGCCAAAAATTGAAAACGCCTAAAGTGCCTAAGCTGGCCCATAAATAATGACATCAGGTACAATTCCTTGTCGTTTTATCAGTAATTTAAATGCTAAGAGTTTTATTTTGGTTCGGATACCAGTAAATCCTTCGTAAACTATAAGTATATCAGATTTTTAAAACTCTTCATAAGGACTCCATATATTAAATATGAGGTATAAATTACCAATGGAAACTTTAATGACCTCTCTCGCATCCTCGGAGAAAATCCTTTCATAAGAATCTGGAGTACTTTTCCCCAGAAAGAGTACGACAATATATATTATTTATTTTATTTTATTATTTTTCTCATTGTTTTCTATCGTCTGCGAATGCCAAACTATGTTTGATAAGAGTGCCATATGAGGATTTGCGTATCCTAGTGCGTCCCATAGATTGCTTCCATGCCTGATCAGTATGGAGGTTTAATGCATGGGATCCCCGAAGATATCCCAATAGTCATATTGTACTAAAGTCGACTAGTAGTATTCAAAGAAGATATCCTATATAAAAATGTCCTTATAAGTATCTCTACTTAGGGCATCTTTGCAATGGTAAAGGGAATGTGTCATTTATCTGACACCGACAGCGATCGATGAGCCAAAGCCTGAGAGTACGGAAATCTCTGACACCTTTATGTGTCATAATTAGCTTCCTTATAAGAATTACCATGTTCACCTCTTGAGAGGCAAGTAGAGTTAAGATCTATATCCCATTTCGGGTTATTCTATTATGAAACCTTCAAGGTAGTTAGTACCATCATTGGAAGAATCGAAACCCCGATTAAGTAAGTTTTAAAATAAAGGATTCATATAGCCTAACTCGATATCCTGAAGAAATCGGTATTGTTAACTAAGAAAGAAGGTTCATTCTGCTTATGCATTGAATACCACAACCCAAATTAGGCAACAATTAAGAATTTCCATCAGCTGCCCAGGATCGTCGATTGTTCGACTAACTGAGAGAATTAACTATCCCTTAGATTAGTTTTAAGTAATGGTTGGAAGAACCATCTCACCTTAAGATAAGCATTTCTATAATAGTGATGTATAAGTATCAAGGCTACTCCTTTGGGGACCTTGCTTAGATGGGATGTTAAATTATCTATTGCTAAATAGAAGATTGGTAAGTCCAATCATCCGGTCTGATAGTTGCCTTGGAAACAACGAATAAGATCAGGCAAATCCATGATCATCTGTAAGCTTGCCGGTTTTGGCAGAAAAATCAAAGAGTTGTGAAAATAGCAACCCTCCTAAGTCCTTGTTAAGAAATAAGGTTCATCAAAGACATCACTCTGGAAGGGTGTGCCAAATTAATAAGTATCAGGCTAGTTAAACTCTGATTATATATAAAAATCATTCGAAGGAATCGAATGTATCATAGATCATATAACTTATGAACTAAAAGCCTATTTAAGGAGCTTGGTGGAGCTCGCAATGTATTACACCCTAAGGATTAAGGGATGTGTTTCGCCAATAAGTCAAGGAGCACTATCACATAACGGTTGGAAGACTTGTGATATAATGATAAACCCGTATCGAATGCGGATTCAAGACGCAGAAATTTTCACTTCGAAGTCGGTGATAAAGTGTTACTTAAGGCATCGCCCTAGAAGGGGGGTGATGCGATTTGGTAAGAAAGGCAAGCTAAGCCCGAGATACGAAGGACCTTTCGAGATTTGTCGAACGTGTCGGGTCAGTCGCTTACAAGTTAAACTTGCCTGAAGAGCTTAGCGCTATTCATAATGTGTTCCACATCTGTAGTTTGAAGAAGTGCTTCGCTGACGAATCACTGGTTATACCGCATACAGATATACACATAGACGAGAGTTTGAAGTTCGTGGAAAAACCTCTGTCGATTGAGGATCGACAGGTGAAAAAGCTTCGAAGGAAGTACATACCTATTGTAAAGGTCAAATGGGATGCCCGTAGAGGCCCCGAATATACATGGGAAGTGGAATCCACGATGAAAGAAAAATAACCTCATTTGTTTCAGTAAATCTCGGGGACGAGATTTTTTTTACGGGGGTGAGGATGTAACACCTCAAAAAATTTCGTCCAATAATGTCTTGACACGTGTCATAAGGTTCCGGTATGTGAAAACATACTTTAGAAGGACTAAAATTGACAAACAGTGAAAACTATGGAACGTAAGGGTCCAAAGTGTCAACAATGGATAAATAGACTCTATGATAACCCTACATAATGTTCATAACCTTAAACGGATGATTCATGGATCATACGACGCGGAAATTGCACAAAAGTGAGGAATTACAAACTATAGGGGCCAAAAGTGTCAACATGTTGAATTTATACCTCTGAGTGAACTTTTGGCAGACCCGAAGCTTTATAATGCTAAAATATACTCACTAGAATATGTGGTAAAAATTTCGTGAAGTTTCGTTAACGTATGAGAAAGTTATGGCCAAAACCGTACTTGAGGGGCTAAAAGCGTCAACGTCGAATTTCATGGCTTTTCGGTTGAGCGCAAAGTTATCCGAGGACATTACCATGTTGGTAAATGTCCCAAGGTTCTTAAAAACCAAGTTTGGGGGTTTACGAGTCAAAATAAGTAGCCGAAACATCGCGTGCAAGTTCAGGGACCAAATCTGCCATGTTTGAAACTTGTTTGGCTGATCAGAGGGTCAGGCGACCCGCCTGGACATGCCCAGGCGGGCCGCGTGGGACTGCCAGTAACAGAAATCGCGAAAATGACCATTTTGGGTCCGAATTTGAAGTTGTAAACAGCTGTAATCACCTCTCTTTTGATCCAATGAAAGTCCTTGCATGCCTAGGCTACTGAGAACTTGCTACTACCTCTGATTTCATCCATAAAACAGATTAAAAGCTCATTTCTTTGAGCTCATACATTGTGATCAAGAACATCCCACTTGTAAAACTCTCAAGACAACTTCCTGGAGCAAATCTGAACGTCAAGGCAACATCCTAGTGTTAACTAAGCATCAATAGGACCTTTGTAAGCTTCTATATCAGTCTCTAATTCGTTCTAGCATAGATTAATTGCTAAAAGTCAAACTGTTGTTCTTATACTTTGACTTTCTGATTAAACGAGTTTTACTCAGTCATTTCTCAAATTGAAACCACATATATGTTGGTATTTATGTGGGAAACAAACCCTCAAAAGGGTATTCTCTGATTCCCCCTTTATGCATGCTAATTGTCGAGTCAAACTTGTTCCTAAAAAGTCAACAGAAATGGTTTTTATGAAAAATAGCTTAAATGGTAATGTAGATGACATGCAATCAGTTTGATCATCAATAATAGCTTTATAATGAATATAAGAATGTGTTCTATCATAATAAACTCGACAAATCTTTAGTATAAATACGAATCGGAACCGAAAGTCTTGTAAAACGACTTTTTCGTAGACTATCGATTCGGATCCGTACATGCATGTTTGAGATCTGTATTGGAGAGTATTTTTTGACCATTTTTATTTTGGTAAAACTCTCTGGAATTTTGTTGCTTGAGTCTATACTTAGCCGATTCATTTGCATGTTTCCGATTATGCTTAAAGTTGACTATTTTGCCCTTTTTGATATAAAACGTGATTTTTGGAAAAGTGAAAGAGTAGAAATCTTTATTTCTAATATATAAACTTGCACCGAAAATTTCGGATCAGTTGGTGGTCCAGATTTTGAGTTATGGCCATTAGCGTAAAACTATGTTCTTAAGTTACATAAACGGCCCTTTTCGAGTATAACCCATTTCAGGCCACGTTTTGATACAAAACTTTTTACCCACTGATGTTATATATTATTTTGGGATTTTTGATGATTTTTATTTAATTTTTGGCTGATCGGATCATAGATCGCTAAGTCGATTCGGTTAATGCCGGTTTGACCGTTTAAGCCATAAAATGAGTTTTATACATTCTTTTGACCCGAAACCTTTTTCTACTGATTTATATGTTAAATAAATTATTTTGGGCATTCTGGAAATATAAAAATCTCAGCTTTCTTTTAAAAACCCGGAAACGGCTCTAAATCGCATTTTTAGCGTTTTTAGCGCATTGTAAGCGTTATACTCATATTAAACATATAAGACTCATACCTACTGATGTATTTAGCATATTTTCATATAATAACAGTAAGTATAAGATTTTGAACTCAGATTTCCAGTTTTGTCGTTTTTAGCCCTTGTGAAATTACTAAAATACCCCTACGGTGCATAGTTTGATTTTAAATGATAAGTTTTGTCTACGGGTCATACCCTACTGTTATAATATGGCAAATTAAGTATATTTACTGTATAAATCAGACCTGTAACTCAGATTACCAAATTGACTCTTTCATAATCTTTTAAATGACCAAAATGCCCTTATGAGGCGTAAATTGAGTTTAAACACATTCGGGGCATAATAGGACATAACTTGCTGATATTATATCATATTTAAAGCATATTATCTCAGGGAACTTGCATATGACTCTTTTGGTTACCCGTAACGCCCTTTTTGCGTTCGGTTCGGTTTACGTAACTAGTTTGCGTAAATTGACCGAAACGGGTCAAACGTTATCATTTTTATCTCAAAATCCAGAATGTATTTAGTATACCCACATTATACAAGTATTCAAACTTGTCGGGTCTAAATCACATTCTATCCGGTCTTTCGCTTAATCATGCGTCTTAACCGTATATTTCTTTAAGACTAACCGGTCTAAGCTTAGGCTTAATTAAAGACCCGTTAGCAGTCTAATTGGTTATTTATACCATCGTTCCAGACTAGAGCTTCCCGGTAAATTGTACCTACGCTTACTTAGGAATACGGCTGAGTTATTATTCTTGCTATTTAAGACAGGAGCTAGCTCAGGTAAATACTTTTAACTTATTTTCCCTTATACGGGCTTGGGATACGGTATTATAAAAATACCGCTTGGTCGGGTGTAGAAACTGTTTAATCGGAGATGATTAAATTGCATAATCCCGTTTTAATCTGTATTGATTGATAACAAATAACATTGGGGGTTAATGACCGTGTCCTGGATATCCTTGGCTCATTTTAAAAAGTGAATGGCCACGACGTAAGCACAAGGTGTAGGCAAAACACCTCCTGTTGCATATGTATAACGTATACTCACTCGTGAGATTATCTTCTTGTGAGATTATATTTGTGGTGTGTCGATTAATCTTGTCCGGCTTGTATTGTATAATCACCGGCCCTAAATGTTGGACAACCATGTAAATCGGATACAAGATTTTTATTAATAAAATTGTCCCAAGTATAAAGATTAATTTTGCCTCTGTGCATTTTAATCAATGTGTCAAGATGTTTTGTGCCGTTTGCACTCGAATCACTTTTCAAACTCTTTTTCCAAAATGAGTCAGTTAATTGTATTTACCAGTGTAAACTGACGTATTTTCCAAAAGGTTAGTGACAGGTACTATGCGTAATTGGCTGGGAGCTCAGGGCGTCACTAAGGAATCTTGCAAGTTCTAGATGCCTTATGTCTATTGAACAGTTTTCTTTTATTGATCCGCCCGTGGATCCTTTACCTTCCGTTGTAATACTTTGACATTACTTATATTCGGAATGTAATATATTTATCTTTTGCTTCCGCTGTGCATTTATATATTGTGTTGTTTGTCTATGATGATGCCAACTACGTCACTATACTCCCCACCGGGCCCACCGGTGACACGTGGAGATCGGGGTGTGACAGGGAATGTGTGTAGGCATTTGATGCTGTCAGAGATTATTTAATGAAATCCATGATTACTGTAACGCCGCCGCTCAGAAGGTGGCGATTTGACCTTAATCATTATGATTTCTTACACCTCGTTTTATTATGCTTATGTCAGCTTGTTTAACCTTTATATATATAAGTTCTTTTTACCCGATTTGGTAAATACAATCATGAGTTGCAAATACCGTTTACGGAGGGTTTCTGAAATCTTGAAGACCCTTGATGCTGCTAATACCATGGTTCGTCTTGGAGATCAACTTTCGGATAAGGCTGCCGGAAGTGGAAGGTTTGTTGACACCGTGCCTTGTATGAGATCATCGGGTAGGAAAGATGATGTCCTTTCCATTATTGGAATTGATGGCGATGCAGGTGTTAAGTTATTGTAAGCAGATGCCTTGAGGCGAGTTTTTCCGTCTGACCGGAGGAGTCGATGTAGGGTGGTGTACAAACGACGCCAAAGTGATCGTCGTTGTGCGAATCTGGCCAGAGCCGAGATGATGACGTCTATTGTGGATGGTGAGGAGAATGATAACGATTGGATCGTTGATCCTCACCCTTTGGAGTGGTATAGTGAAACGTTACACACTCCTGCAGAAGTGTTGGCCATGTTCCCCGACGTGTAGTTTATTATAACATATTAATTGTAAGTTTGGGATGTATGTCCCGTTTTGTAAGTATTGCTGATGCACTGCTGTGCATGTAGATTTTGTTAATGTGCTCACTGCACAAGTAACTTATTTTGCCTATATGATATGTTTGAATTACAATGTCTTGCATGAGTATGATTGCTTTGTTTAGGTAAGGCTAATAAAGATGGTACCAAGCTCATGTGTGAACGTAGGGCTAGACCTTGCGTGGAACTTGTATCCGCGGGCCATTCATGAGACTTGTAGTATGCTACCATAATGTTTTTGCGCTTAGCCAAAGAAATTACATGCATTTTGTAATAAACACAAGAGCATAATGGAAGTAAAACTTTGTATTAATTTAGATAAGGCGTTGGGGCCAGTAGATACAAAGTAAATAAATATGATAATTATGATGCATACGCAAGTGATAACTGTTGTACTGTGTTAGCGTTATATGTTGTGTAAGTACGGATGGGTCAGCTACATATAGCACCTGCGCAACTGTTGCGCGTTCCAAGTGCGTGGAACGTCTATTCCATCAAGCCATTTTAGGGTATACGTGCCTTTTCCCAGGTATTCGATAATGACGATGGTCCTTCCCATTTGGGCGCGAGTTTCCCTGGCTTTTCAGCGTTGGAGGCCTCATTGTCTCGTAGAACGAAATCTCCTGGTACAAAAGTGCATATGCGCACTCGAGCATTATAATATTTCTCTAACTTTGATTTGTACCTGGCTTCGTTGAAGGCTGCGTTTTCACGCCTCTCTTCAAGGAGATCCAGGTCGAGTCTGCGCTCAAGCTAGTTGTTTTGCGTTTCCGTGGCTAGCATTCGTGGTGATGGGAGGCCAATCTTCGCTGGAATTACTGCTTCTGAACCGTAAACATGGCTGAATGGCGTTTCCCCTGTACTGGTTTTCGGCATAGTGCGGTGAGCCCATAAAATGCTTGGGAGTTCGTCTACCCACCTCCTTCTTGCGGTTCCCAGTCTTGGTTTATGCCATCCACGATCTGCTTGTTAACACTTTCGACTTGTCTGTTCGCCTGTGGATGCGCCACGGAGGCGAAACTATGTTCAATGTTCATCTCATTTAATCATTTTTGCAGATCTTCTGATGCGAAATTGTTACCATTGTCTATAATGATGCGCAATGGCAATCCGAAGCGGCATATGATGTGTTCCCAGATGAATTTTCGGATTACCATTGCGGTTGTTGATGCGAGGGCCTTGGCTTCTACCCATTTAGTAAAGTAGTCCACCGCTACCACTATAAATTTTACTGCGCCGGGCGCGTCGGGGAAAGGACCTACTAGGTTGATGGCCCATTGCTGGAAAGGCCATGCGGTAATTACTGGGACCAGAGGGTTCTTTGGGCGGAGTGTCTTTGGAGCATGACATTGACATGACGTGCACTTGCGCAAGAGTTCTACAGCATCTATATGCATGCCTGGCTAGTAATAGCCCGCACTCATGATTTTTGCGACCACCATGCGCGGGCCTGCGTGGATTCCACATAGTCCTTCATGAATTTGTCTGACCAGATACTGCGCGCCGTGCTTGTCTACACATCTTAAAAGAGGACCCATGTACGACTTGCGGTACAAAATACCATCTGCCATCTTGTAATTTAACGCCTTGTGTTGAATTTTTCTTACTTCCGCTTTCCCTTCTGGGAGGGTTCCATGTTGTAAATACATAATGATTGGAGACATCCAAGATGGATTCCCGACTTCTATTATGCTTACTTGGCTTAGAGGAACAGATGGATTTGAGAGAACCTCAATGCAGACTTCCTTTGTGAGGTGCTTGAAGCTTGTAGCAGCTAACTTGCTTAGCGCATCCGCATGCTTGTTCTCGCTTCTGTTGATGTGTATTATTTTGAAGGTCTGAAACTGGTTGATCAGAATTCTTGCCTATTCGAGATATAAGGCCATTGCTTCGCCTTTTGCGTCATAACGACCATTGACTTGTTCTGCTACTAACTTGGAATCAACATGTTCTTCAAGATTTTTTGCTCCCATTTTGAGTGCCAGATGAAGTCCTGCGAGGAATGCCTCGTACTCCGCTTCATTGTTAGTACTCTTGAAATCAAGCCGAATGGCGTATGTGAGTTCATGGTTATCAGGGCTAACTAGGCGAAGACCTACTCCTACGCCGTCGTCATTTGAAGCGCCATCTGTATGTAAGGTCTAAACCCTGTCATCGAAGACTAGGGTAGGATTTTGTATGGCTTCGCATTCCTGGATTTTATCGATGGGGAATTTAGTATAAAGTCTGCTAAGACTTGTCCCTTGATGGCTGGGCGCGGTTTGTAAAAGATATTGTATCCGCCCAGCTCGATAGCCCATTTGGCTAACCTGCCCGTGACATCTGGTTTGGAAAAGATTTGTCCTAGATGATAGTTGGTAAGGACATTGATAACGTGACTAGAGAAATATCGTCGCAACCTGCGTGACGCGTGGACCAATGCGAGGACAACTTTCTCCATGATGGAATAGCGCGTTTCTTGACCTGTTAGCATTTTTTTGATGTAGTATATTGGAGTTTGAACTCCATCCCTATCGACCATTAATACTGCGCCGACTGCTACTTCTGCTGTAGAGAGGTATAAGATTAATGGTTCGTCTTTGCGCGGAGCTGTTAAGGTTGGTAGTTGAATTAGACATTCTTTCATTTGTTGAAAGGCTTTTTCTGCTTCTGGGGTCCATTGAAACTAGCTCTTTTTAATGCAGTTGCGTAACGTGCTGATGAATGGATATGATTTGGCAGCATGGTTTGCTAGAAACCTGTTGAGCGCTGCCAACCGACCGGCTAGGCGTTGCATGTCTTTGATGGATGCTAGTGATGGCATAAGTTGAATGGCTTCCACTTTCTCCAGGTTAACCTTGAAACCGTCTTTGGTTACGATAAACAATAGGAATTTTCCTTCTTCCACTCCAAACGAACATTTTACCGGATTCAGCTTTAAGTTATCTTTGTGCAGGGAATCGAAAGTGTGCTGAATGTTTGTGAGCATAGATTCCTCTTCGCGACTCATGATAACGAGATCGTCCATGTAAACTTCTACTGTTACGCCGATATCGTCTCCGAAGACTCTATCTATCAGACGTTGATAAGTGGCTCCCGCATTGCGGAGGCCGAAAAGCATTTTTGTATAACAAAATATACCTTTGTCTGTACGAAAGGTCGTTTTGTCTTCGTCCTCCTCCTTTATTTGTACTTGATGGTATCCTTTATGACAATCTAAGAAACATTTCCAGCGGAAGGATGCTAAAGAATCCACCTTCTTGTCTATTTCTGGAAGGGTGTAACAGTCTTTTGGGCAGGCTTTGTTAAGATCCTTGAAATCAACGCACATGCGCCACCCGCCGTTGTGCTTCTGCACCATTACTGGGTTAGCTACCCAGGTGTAGGAACGTTTTGACGACCTGACGAGTCGATCAGAAGAGCGCTTAGACAGAATCAGAGGCGGAATTCATTGATTCGGTCTTCGTAAAGCTTGATTTCACTATTTAACGTCTCGTTTATTGATCAATTGACAATTATACACGTTCTGGAGACAAATCGGCAGGGCTTCGCCGTTACACCTTCAAAAACACACACTTAGATCCGCTCATATGGTCCCTATATATAGACATATGGGTTCGCTTTTATGGACATGTCCGTATAAGCGGACCTGACATAAAAGCGGACCTACCATGTCCGTATAAGCGGACCTACATGATTTGTCCGTATAAGCGGACCTATCATGATGACACATAAGCAGACCCACTCTTTGACACATAAGCGGACCTACTCTTTGACACATAAGCGGACCTATCACTAAAACATGATTTCTCGATTTCCGATCACTCTATAATCAGCCCTAGACTAAGACTCGAACTAAGATGTAGTCGACAGACAACTGCACTAACAGACTCCCCCTTGAATGTTGACGGAATCTTCAGTGAGAGTCTTCAAACATTACAGCTCTTCACTCTTAATCGGTCTTCTTCAGGAACTCCATCCTGGAATCAAATCTTCTTCAGGAACTTCTTCCTGGAAATATATGCCTGGATCTTTTACTGGCTCTAACTTTCATCAGACTCCCCCTATCATCAAGCTGGGATCGCCGTCTGGAATTTGTTATCACCATTGAGATCAACTCCTGGCTTTTCTCTGATCAGCTCAAATATCTACACAAACTCAAACACTAATAAGAACATTTTTAGATTTAGCATTAAAAAAAAACTATGAAGATCTAAAAGTAGGTTAACATTCAACTTAAACTTCAAGTTTAATGAACCATTTATTCGTTTTAAAAACTTCACGTTTTCACACTCTCTCTCCCAAACCACAAGTTCAACATGTTTAACACTTGAAATGTTGAAACTCACACTCAGTTGTCGAAAATCTTTTTGTAGTTTTCAAAATTTCAAAACAAAAATACAATATTTTTGGATTTTTGAATTTGATGAAAAACAGAAATGAAACACTATTTTTGAGAGAGTGTGCAAGAGGATCATATCGAATTTTGAGACATATCACTAACACCGTTGATCTTGATTAATCAGCAAATGTTAAAAACAAATTCACTTTTGATTGTCAGTATTGTTGTCCACTTAAACCTCTACACAAATTTTCAATTGATTCAAGATACGTATTTAATGTTTTAGAACTTAGACTTATTTGCGTGTCCCACCTCTTGAATATACTCCCGTATCCAGATCTCAATATTCAGATTTACAGGTGAGTATACTACGATGATATCTGTATATAAATTAGGGGATGTGCGAGAACTGAGGGATCTCAGGTCGATACTTCCGTATGCGCAGAGAGATATCAGTTTCGACTTTGCGGTATGTCCCCTTTAGGAGATCTTTTAGCTACAACAACTGATTATCAATTTTATTGTCTAATCAGCTGAGGGCTTTATGCTATGTTTCAAGCATATGAGGAAAGTATTATCCAAGGACTAGGTCAGAACTTCCATTCAGCAGAAGTCCCGGAATAATACCCCAGATATCATTGAGTAGAAAAACCTAGTATATCAGAATAAGAAACCTTTCAAACGAGATTTCAGGGGTTACCTATATATCCAAGTAGTGTTCCCCACAAACTAAGTAAGTTTGAATTTAGGTTTATATCACGAATACAATTTACTAACTGTGTGAAGTCTACTGACACATCATTAGTAAGACTTGTTTAAAAACATTTTTGACTTTACAAATCTCTAGCATGCTGTGATAGTCCACCGATGTACTATCATCTCCTCTTTTTGCAACAAAACTCATTTTCATTTTTCAATTTTTTAAATTTTTCAAAATTTTATTACTCCCCCTAAAATCAAAATATGTTTCAATTTTGATTTTCTGAAGAAAAATTGAAAACAAACTATACAAGAAATATGACAACATTATGTGAATTACCTCAATTCACCATTCTTGTGCAAAAACAATCAGAACTCCCCCTCACAACAAACTATTTTCCCATTTAGATTTCAAAACACTTAAGTTTGTTTCAATTAAAATGGTTTTTCCGGAAAAATTAGTTTGTTTTACAACCATTTGTAGGTTCGGGGTTATCTCATCATCATGTTTTCTTTACACTCATAATAGATTTTACAACTTCAGTTTTTAAATCTCAACATGAAACTTGTAGAAAATCAAGTACAACTTAATGTCCCTGATTTACCACATGTAAAACGAAAAATCACCAGAGTGAAATTTCTCAAGAAATATGCCGATTCATGTTCCACTTAAACCAATCTGGGAACTCCGGCAAGTCAGGTTTTCTACTTAAACAGATTCACCCAAGCCTGACGATCCTTGGGTGATTTCAAATTCTTATTCAACAATGGTGGAAAATTTTTCTCATCCATTGTTAAACCAGAATTCTTCTTTTTTACCTCAACCAGTGGCTCCTCTGGCTTTGACGAACCAGAATCATTGCCTGCAGGTGGCTTGTCTGACTTTGACCTGTCAGATTCATCGCCGACCTTTTTCTTCTTCTTTTCTTCTTTCGTCCTCAGATTTGTATCTGATGAATCCGTCTTGCTTGACTTTGCAATTGATGGGGTTGATTCACCAGAACTTTTATTCTTACCAACGGATGAACCCGAGGACAATATCTTCTCGAGATATTCTCTTGCTTTCTTTCTTTTCTTCCTCAGTCTGTCTTTCTGCCCCTGTGAAAGTTTAACTTTCTTTTCTTGAATTGACTGTTCTTGAACTTTAGGTTTCAGAACCTTTTGTTCCTGGGGCTTGACTTTGACTGGAATCTTTGCCACTTTCTGAGAATTAACCCTCAATCTTTCACTTGATTTCCTTGGGCAAGCTCTGGCAATGTGACCTTTGATGTTGCAGTTAAAGCACCTCCTGGTCTCATAACTCCAATACTTGCAGTTAACAGCAATGTGTCCGTGATAACCGCAGCTGTAACACACTCTGTTATCGTACCAATCACCATTTTGACTCCAAACGCTCAGATCAAAGCATTGTTTGGCTTGGTGATATTCCTTTCTCAAATTTGCTGAATTTGGCTTTGAAGCACTGTGGTCCGACCTGCACCACTTATTACCAACAATTTTTGAGTTTTCATTTTTTTCTTTTTGTACTTTTTTATTTTGATTGGATGATCGATCTGATGAACTTTTATTATCTTTTTGTTTCTGTTCCACTTTCTTCTTCAAAGGTCTTTGTTTAGAACATTCACCTTTTTCAGTCGATTGTAGAACAGTTTTCTGAAATTTTTCTTTTAGTTTTAAAAACAATTTTTGTTTTTCTAATTTTTCATTTACATCATCAGATTTTTCATCGCAATCTTCAACTTTGACATTGTCAAAGTTTGTGACATCATCACTTATTGGAACTGAATTGATTGGTTTTGGACAGGGAAACTTCAAACTGTCTGATGCAGTCACAAAACCTATCAATTTCTTCTCAAGTTCATCAATCTTGTTTCTTGAATTCTTAGCTTCATTTTCAAGCTGAGATATTTTTTCAAGATGAGACTTGATTGATTCTGCATTCTCATTTTTCAAATTTTCAAGAACAGATTTTTCATTTTCCAGAACTTCTATCTGTTCTTGAAATTTTGTTTCATTAACTTTCAGATTCTTGTTTTCCAGCTTAATCCAGAAATCCTCATCTTCTGAAGATTTCTTTTTACTTTCAAAGTCTTTTTCTTTTTCTTTCAAAAACTTGTTTTCAAATTTCAAACTGTTCAAACCATCCAACAGTTTGTCATTTTCAGCTTTTATTTTCTCACACTTTTCCTTCAACATAAGAATCTGCTTATCATCAGCCTGCTTCACATCTTCTAACTTCTTGACTTCCGATGTCAAACTTTCCGCATCCTTCAAGAGTTTATCATTTTCAGTCTTGAAGCTGTTACATTTTGAGCACACTGATGCAGAACTTGCAGATCCAGATTCTACAGATTCCTCATTCTTTGAATTATCATTTATTTCCATCTTGTATGTTCCTGCACAAAAGAGTTTAACAAAATCAACAGGATTCATACTTTCATCAATATAACATTTCCTTTTAATATCATATTTCAGAATTCTCTTTGTTGCAAGAAACCCACGAATTCTTCTATCAACTTCAATGAGTACATCCAATTCCAATTTATTTAAATTCTTTTCCATTTCGTTCACAAAATCCCTTCTCTTCTTTTCTTCCTTACGAAATTCTACATTAACCTCATTAAAGAACTGATGTGGATACAGCTCTTGAAAAAAAATCTTGCTTTTTTAGCTCAACCATGAATTCATCCCATTTAGCAGGTAATGCAGTTGTCAATTTCGATATTTGTTCATCATTGGACATTCTAATACCCTTTCTCCACATATTGTCTGTTAAAATTTTAAACTGTTTTTCTATTTCTTTCAACGTTTCATCCTTTTGACATATGAATAGTTCAAAACTTTTAGCCCAAATATCCGAACTCACATTTCTATAATCGGTATCCATATTTCTCATATACCAATTATTAAAATCTTCAAGCTTATTGTTTTCCTGCTCATCAAACCTCATTGTCATTTTTCAAAGAATCCTGACAAGTCTTTATTGAACACAAAAGCGAAACCCCAGTTGTCACTAAAAGCGGATCACCTAATGTCCTTATAAGCGAATCTGCAAAAGGTATGAATAACCGGACCAACAGATTGACCGAACGAGCGGATCTCTTATTTGACCGAATAAGCTAACCTACTCAACGTCCGAATAAGCTGACCTACTCAATGTCCGAATAAGCTAACCTACTCAACGTCCGAATAAGCTGACCTGCTGATGTTCAAATAAGCGGACCTCACTTAATGTGACACAAAAGCGGACCTCACTTAATGTGACACAAAAGCGGACCAGACTTGTCACAAAAGCGGACCAGACTTGTCACAAAAGCGGACTAGATTTGTGTCTTAAAAGCGGACTAGACTTGTTCGAATAAGCGGACCGACCTATAACTCGGTCGAATAAGCGAACCGGATGAGCGGACCAAATAAGCGAACCCAATCAATGTCCGTTCGAGCTGACCAGAAGCTGTTCGTTCGAGCGGACCAGAAGCTGTTCGTTCGAGCGGACCAAATTCAAATCCAATTTTGACCCACTTAAACTTCGAATTTTGACACGAAACTTTCCAGGGTTTGTTGCTATACTGATGCGCACAATCCTTGAAATTTTGAGACGATTCCGACCGTTAAAACTTTCCGAACGAAGAAAAGAAGGTGTAGAAAACAGAATTTTGAGCGAAAATCGAGCTAAACGGTAAGAACTCTTCCTCCTGAGCTCTGATACCACTTGTAGGAACGTTTTGACGACTTGACGAGTCGATCAGAAGAGCGCTTAGACAGAATCAGAGGCGGAATTCATTGATTCGGTCTTCGTAAAGCTTGATTTCACTATTTAACGTCTCGTTTATTGATCAATTGACAATTATACACGTTCTGGAGACAAATCGGCAGGGCTTCGCCGTTACACCTTCAAAAACACACACTTAGATCCGCTCATATGGTCCCTATATATAGACATATGGGTTCGCTTTTATGGACATGTCCGTATAAGCGGACCTGACATAAAAGTGGACCTACCATGTCCGTATAAGCGGACCTACATGATTTGTCCGTATAAGCGGACCTATCATGATGACACATAAGCGGACCCACTCTTTGACATATAAGCGGACCTACTCTTTGACACATAAGCGGACCTATCACTAAAACATGATTTCTCGATTTCCGATCACTCTATAATCAGCCCTAGCCTAAGACTCGAACTAAGATGTAGTCGACAGACAACTGCACCAACACCAGGTTTTGTATTGTACTTCGCATACAATCCTAGCTTGAAGTAATTCGGCTACTTGTTCATTCATTGCGTGAGCTTTTTCTGTACTAAGACTGCGCTTCCCTTGTGCGACTGGTTCTGCGGAAGGTCGGGTATTTAAGCAATGCTGTGTTATCTCTCTTGGTACCCCGGTCATGCCCGCTGGGGACCATGCGAAGATATCCATATTCTCAGACAAGAGTTCTTTCAATTTTGTGTGGATTGCTGGTGAGACGGCGTGTCCTAAGAGAATGGTTTGCTCGGGGTATTCCTCGTTGAGGACCCACTTCTCTGGCGCATTTGATGGTGATGGCTTTGCAACCTTTACTGGTGGCTCGTCGTCTACATACATCACCTATTTGCTGGAATATAAGATTGCTACTCCGGTTTCTGTTGGAAAACCACAAGCAGCATGTGGTATGGAAGTAATCATGCTAAACTCCCTCTGTGAACGTCTTCCCAGCAGTACGCCATGGCGTGATGTAGCTGGCATGACCATAAAATTGACTGTGACAGTGCACGAGTGCTCTCCGCCTGAGAGTGTTACAGGAAAGGCGATTTGACCCAATGGGAAGACGGCTTCATTGTAGAAACCAATTAGAGGAAAATCGATTGGTTTCAAGCGCGCCATATCCTCTGGGTCTAATTGTTTAAAGCATTGCTAGTAAATTATATCCATGGAACTACCCGGATCAACGAACATGTAATCAGTATGATAATAGTATGATAATGATCGAAGATACCAGTTATGATTACCGGACGTTCTTCTTGAGGACCTCTTGGAACAACGGGGAAGACTACTTGTTTTTCCCGCTAGTGCTGACTGTAGCTCCGTTTGTGTGGTTTACGCGAGGTTCCCCCTTGCACCATGTATGTTTGTTCCGTACTGGTTTTTTGGTGGTTGTCGTCTTCCATGTTTTGTTTCATATATCTGAATGTTTCCAGATATCCTTTGTTACTGGGTTGGATGTCCCACTGATATGTTGATCGTGGGTCCAACAATGTACTATCGGATTTCTTCTTAAGCGTGTACTCTGCCTGAGACTCCTGATAACAAGATCTGATATGGAGAGATTCAGATCTGGTGTTCGTTTGAGGGTATACTTCTGTTACGTTAGTCGGCAGGTTTGAAGAATCATTATAAGATCCATTAGATGTGTTCACCATTTGCATCGGGGTGCCAGATTTTGATGTAAAAATTCCGTTTATGGTATTTTGGAATTTGGTGAACCAATAAACTGGAGTTTCTTCCGAAAGTGGATCTGGATGAATCTGAGTTCCACATTGCATTTCTGAGGTAACAGAGCTGTGTACCTCATGACGAATTTTGCTGTTAACTATTTTTCCCACGATTTCATCGATCTGGGTAACACGAGTTGGATCACCCCTGTTTTCATATCGAGGATCTGATGGGCGATTTGACGGAGTCTCTGCCATGGAAAATAGAGATTGTAAAGAAATGAATCAAAACGAGAAGATGAGAATGAAAATTTGAAGAATCGGTGGGCACCAATGAAGAAACAGTGGTTCGAATGAACGGAATCAGTCGGACCAGGGTTTAGTTCTGCATAAAAGGGGTTTATCTTCTCTTTCGATTTTGGGTTTAACCGAGTTTCTTCTCTGACGATATCTACAAAACAGACAGTCGTTAGACTCGCCACGGGGAGAATGGGGGTTCTCTCCGTGACCACCCTCCGATGTGAGAATAAGTACATATCTCAATGAAGAAGAAGTAGTAGTGAAAGTGAAGTGAATGTAACTTGAGAGATTATACCTGGCCTGACTTATTTATAGCTGGATTTGGGCGGGAAAATTTGTTGATGGAGATAGTAATGGAAAGCATTTTCCGTAAGCGGTTATTTCCCTTTTTCCGATGATCATGAACGTCACCTTTACCCACACGGATCGTGAGTGTGATCATCGGCTGGGGAGACGCCACATGGAAAGTGGGTTTGAGTGGATCTTTTTCCAAGTTAGTGCCATCATCGTGACTGAGACGATTGTTCATGATGATGCCATGTCACCATTCGGTTATAACAGAATGGTTGTGCATGATGAGGTCTTCCAGAAGGTTTACAGCTGTAACCTTTTTAGGGCCTTGCCACGTTTTAGTTTTGTTACAACAGAAAACACTTTCGTTTAAGTCTTTGTTCCATGCGCGCGGAGGTGTTTAGGTTCTTAACTTCAAGCCTAACTGTGCCCTTGCGCGAGCCCGCGCAAGGGTGTTAGTTGAATGTTAGTCTTATCCTTTCTATGGCGCACGGTTATCGAAGCTTTTTCTTCTATATCTCTGTTTAGAACAATTGCGCAGCCGCGTAGGGTTCTACTTTAAGGAAGCTTATTGTGATGAGGTTGTGGGACCATACCCCTTCAGTTGCAAAGTTACTTTTTATCTAATTTTAGTCACTTTGTATGCGTACAAGTCATCTAAACTATTTAATGATTTTGTTTATTCATAAAAAGTCGCGGTTTATGTTTCTAATTTTATTTGTTGTGAGACCATGCGTACTGGGGCGTCCACCCCCCCCCTAAACATGCCCGACCACGCCACCGCCTCCGCCCCTGTGGGCGTGTTTTCGCTCCAAATCAGTTTCGGCGTGCTATATTCTACGCCCAACCCCTTTTCTTGTGTCCCATCACCTTCATTTTCCTTTTTGTAAAACTAATCAGATTTTTTTGATGTTTTTTTACTTAATTTTATTACAAACATAATGCCCCACAATGCCCACATCCCCACTACACCCATTTTAGAAAACGTCCCATAATGCCCCATTGCTAACTGGGCTGCCACATGATGCAAAACGCCCAAGGGTGGGGTGTTAACCACTACACATGGTCTGATGTTCTTCTTTCATCTACACGTCGACATAAATTTTATTCTAAACTGAGTGTTATGTACATATGTTCTGTCACATCAACACTCCCACTTCATGGTTTTGTTTTTTTTATAGGCTTGCGATTTATCCTTATTATTTTATATGTTGCAAAATTTTTAATGAAGCATAAATCTAAACTACTTCATGTTTATCCCACCGAACCCATCTAAGTTTTTTTCGTCTTCCCATCTTTCTCCACACAAAATCCCGTCTAATACCCTCCAACTTTTTAATAACAGATATAGGGGCATGGAAAATAGACAAATAATAGGACGGTAAACTCCCAAGGACCGCTTTCGCAAGGGTAACACGCCCCGTAAAAGACGAAGTCCTAGCCTTCCACGCACCCTATTTTTCGCCTATGAAGTTTTTTATAATAATATTTCAGAACTTTCCCCATTTCCAAGCATTAAACCCAGCAAACTTGTTCCATCTAAAACATCCCAATCATTGGGAAATCATTGGGTGACAGCCGACGATTGGTATTAAATAGGTGGGCCTGAGCTCAGGTGTATAGCCCTATGAACGCGTATTGGTGGGCTCAATTTCAAGCGTATAGCCCTATGAGAGGAGGATAGGGCAGGGGGCGTGTAGATAAACTGGGGGATGTGCAGATAACCATTCCCTTTTTTATTTGCTACATGTTAGGTTTTGTATCCTTTTAGTTCTGCTTATATTCAGATTTCATAGTTTTCAAACCTTAAAAAACCTTACTATACTGAAAAATGGTTTATACTCAAGACAAGACAATGCAATAAATTTAAATTTTTAACTACGAGATACTAATTCAATATAGTTAGTATTTAACACCCAAACGAAAGACATTTCAAAGATACAACCGTGTATAAAGTTGTTTGTTTGAACCACCATTGTTAATCTATAGTACCTAATAAAAAACGTACCTAGGGGACACATGGCACTCATCTAGGGCCTCTATATTAGGTTTTCCCACCAAAACACAAACATCTAATTCCCTTTGGTACATCCGGTTTAGGCGACCCAACTTTAGTAATACGGGTCTAAAATTGTTCCCATATATAAAGTTATAACCCGACGCATATCAGTGTTTCCCTCACATATTCATTCACCTCTCAACCTAGGGCTTCTATCTTCCATCACAAGACTCTACCTTCCCCATCCCTAGATTGCCTCCTGAAACATCTTCATCATCAAGGTTGGTTTCCGATTTCTTTCTATTAATCATCATGATTTACTAATTCTATTTATTTGTTTGGTTTTTTTTTTTTTTTTTTTTTTTTTTTTTGCATATGTTCATAGTCTAGGGTTTCTCTATCTTCAATCATAATTTTTTTTTCTAGATAATTAAATGTATTCATCATCAAGGTACGAATCCCCTCTATATATGTTTACATTCTTTATTGTTGAATATATTTAATTTTCTTTGTATTCTTTGGATTTCAATAGATGTAATTAGGGCAATATTTCTCTTCTCCTTTGCATCCTTTTATAATCTCTTTTATGTGATTTCACGGCCGATCTAATTCATCTCAGATGTACTGCGTTGAGGTTGATTTTCGTTACTTTATCTTGTTTCATGTTTGTGATAATTGATTTTTTCGTGTTAATGTTGTTTTTGAGCTTAGGGATTTGATATTGTGATTGATCATCGGATTATGGTTGTTGTGTTTGTAAATTGTTGTTAGGCTAGATAAATTTGTGGAAATTTAGAAGTGTTTGGTTGTTTTTTATTTCACTATGTTGTCGAATCTTTGCTCCACCTTTCTATTGTTTAGTTTCAACATTGGTTGAATATCACATGTGTTCTTGGAATTTAATGGTTTGATCCTTGATGTTTGACAATTGAATTTCGGATCATGATAATGGTTCGGTACTATCCATCTGTTTGTTACAAAATTATTATTGGTAATTATTATTTCCTTATTTAGAGGATAGATAATGGGTTGATTTTAAATTCAAAATTTGATTTGGAAGATAATATGGAAGTCAACGATCTGAGGTTAATAACATTAATTGGATTACCTTTTTTTATGGGTTCAATGTATCTAGACATGTTAGTGGTTTAAAATTGGAAATTTTATATATAACTTTTGATTAAATTCATCTAGAATATTATAGTAATTTTAAATTTAAGTTCTACTTGATCTATTTTTAAATGAAGTTACCTGAAATAGAATTTGAATACATTCATTTTTTTATAATTGCTAATTATCCTAATTTTTAATAACCTCTAATCAACAATTATTGGTTTCTATATAACTAGTTAGATTCATATTATTCAATAATCATTTTAAAAACATTTATTACTTGTTACCACATATGCTTTAAATCATTAAAATAATAAATACGGAATTGACTTTTGAAGCTTTCAGTCTATTTTAGATGGATCTGCCCCTCAAGATGCTAGCATTGGTATGATTTCTAATATTATTTTAATTATTAGAAATCTGTTTTAAGAATATATTAATATTCTTAAAAACATTAATAAAATGTGTTTTTAATATTTTTGGCTGATAATAATAACTAAATATGAAGTATATATTAAGATCTATGACTGAGATGAATGTGGGTTATAATATTAACCATGATTTTGGAAAATATGAATCATTCAGTGTACACTTTAGTTTGCCTTACATTGTTTTTCCTTAGGTACATCTATCTTGGATTGTGTAACAGTGAAATAAAAGCTGCAAGGTTAGCACAAATTTTCTATCTGGTCTTTTATCATTTTCAAACTTAAATGGATCATTTAACAGGAGGTAATAATATGAATAACACTTTAGGATGCTTGCGTCAAGTTAATTGTCCATTAGGCAACACTTCCGATGATACGAGAACAAGGGTAATTAGAAATTACACTTTTAATCATTTTTCCATACTTGAGCTCGATTACCGACTTAAGCCATCTTCATTGTACCATTTCAGGTTAAGCACTGCACACGTATGACACGAGGAACTCAGACGCCTCAGGCCCACCCTCTCAACCTGAGTGGTGTTGTGGCTTTGGTTTTCATCCTGTTGACCAGGTAATTTCAATGAATTTTTTTATAGTCATGAATTTATAATGGTATATTAAATCCAAAACGTGTACATTAATGCTTTCCATAATCAAGGGACAACAATAGAGAAGATTTTGGGATCTACTCCACATTGGGCATGGCATGTTTTTGTCCACATGCAGCTTCTAACTTCATTGCTGTCATAGAATCATTAGTATTGGTGGAACAGACCCATCAGGTCATTGATCATTATTTAAGAAAGGTAGAAATTTTGATTATTTGATCTTTATTCTATTTTCTTTTCCTGTTTTTTTTACCCACCCTCTGTGTTTTATTTCGAATTATTTGTATTTGTATCAAATAATATCAAAATTTATTTCATAATATTTCCTTTTCATTGCAAGGTATTCGCAAACTGGAGTTTGTAGTGTTGTTTTCGGAAGCAGGTTCAGAAGCCAAGTTTTTGGTCACCATCCTGTATCCAGGTTAGAATCATTAGATTCTAGAGACAGCTATCATGGTCTGGTTTTTGGTCATGTTGTCAAGGTTAGAGGCTGTTTGGATTGTGTTTTCGAACTGATGTTCTTTTTAGCTTTCAGTCTTTGGATAAGGGATTGGATAGTGTTTAATGATCCTTTATCGCACTATCTCCTAAGGTGACATCAGCTTTGTTGCGCTTTCAAATATGCATAATGGATTCATTTGTTAATTCTGTAAGCATCCAACAACCTTTTAAAAACATTTTATACTACAAAGTCATTTTTATATTGCAATTTATAAAATTACAAAATTATTGTGCAGTTAACAATGGCTATGGGCCATGAGGCTACTTCCTTTATTAAGTTGCAAGTCTTTAACCGAGTGAGGCCTCAAAACAAAAATCTGGCACTCACTTAACTGCTATCTATGGTTAAAATCTCTTAATATTTTTTATTCTAATTAATTTTTGGAATTTTATTGTTATGTATAATATAGAACTTTTATATCAATATCGAATTCAAGGCATGTTCTAAGGCTAATATAATACACTTAGATTTTTCATTATTTGATTTTTTAGTAATTATATAATTTTTCATTTCTGTGGTAACATGATTCAACCGAAGCATTTGGACATCACCATTGTTAAAGCTATGGATAACATGAATGCCCACCAAAGGATCGTCATGTTAAAAAGTGAATTTCACATGTATACGGGCCATAATCCCTATTTGCAAATTATTCTTTTTATATTGTAGTTGGGTTAGGAATTGTTTTTATGTTTTTAACTCTTTTGTTTGTTATAGCGTGTGCTCGCATGTGAAATTTTGTTCGTTAAATAGGAGTTAATATTTCATCCAAATTTTTTGAAATTTTGTCCTTATTTGGGGTTAATTTACTTTCCCAAAATTTCAAAATATAGTGGAATAGCAACTTTGCCTTCTCATATTGTTATAAGTTCATACTTTAGGATCTTATTGCTAACTAATTTATATTTTGGGATAACAACGTTGAATAACGAATAACAACTTTAGAAAAGAGCGCATTCACCATATTAGATACTACAGTGATAATCGTTACCAAAGTTTATCACATTTCAAAGTATTGCTACTCTGCGTTAGATAACATAATTTATCAAGATTTTTATATTACGTTGCCTTTTATTATGGAATTTTGAATTCCCACTACTAATTCAGCTACATGTATTCAGTTAAAGATTTAAAGAATGCACGAATTGTTTAAAGTTTAAATCTAAGATACTTAGGATAAAATTACAAATAAAACTTTCAAAGTTATCCAAAAATAATTACCGACTTAGGTGGTTTAGATGAGTTTATGAAGCTCGGTAGAAAGAATATTGATGGTCAAACAAGGTTTGTTAATACATTACTTATATTATTGATAAAATTTATTTTTGTTTTTACTACATTTTTTCAATTTGTTACGAATAAATTTTCTTTCTGTGAGTGCATAATGTCTATCACTTCCGCCAATCACATATTGTAGCTTAAACAGATAAGACAAGGCTGATGCTGAACAGAAGAAAGCATAAAGTGTATATGTGTTAGTGTTCTGGTAGCTTCGTACGAAGGGGCGCTTCGTACGAAAGGAGCATAATCCACCTTCGTACGAAGGCACAACTAGTATATATATGAATGATGGGTCTTATTCATTGGTAACTTTTGGTGACTAGAGTGGGGAAACTCTGTCTGTTTGTTTTCACGGTTTTGCACTGTCAAAGTATCAATAGAAAACAACTTATAATTACATCTGAGTGTCTAATCCACACACGTATTTGGATTCCGCACATTATACGTGTTCGTACGCATTCAATGGTGAAGGAATCGATCCAGGATTCGAATCCACAAGTGGTATCAGAGCGGGTGATTGTTTGCACAGATTGAAGACACGGAGATTTAAGCAACTTCATCAGATTCAGAGACAAATTGCTTCATCTTCTTCTACTCATCTTCTACACTTTCTTTTTGAACTTAAAATTCAGATTTACAACATTTTCACAGTTAAAATTGGCTAATTTCTGAATATGTTGTGTGAAAACCAGTTTTAATCAATCCTGCAAAGTTTTAGATCAAAATTCGAACAAATTCATACTTAAATCAGTGAAAAACCATGAAAAACGTGAACTTGTTCTTTGCAGCTTAGCTTCGTACGAAGCCATACACTGCACCTTCGTACGAACCCAGAAAACAAGTTTTCTTAGAATTTAAGTACCTTTGTACGAAGCCATCATTTAGCTTCGTACGAACGCACAATTGTATCTGAAGAGTTTAATGTTTGCCACTTCGAAGGCATTATTCTAGCTTCGTACGAACTGACTGAATTGGTTATTGTTAATTTTGTTTTGATCAACTGTTTGATTATGTGTTTGCAGGAATCATGGCTGAAGAATTCTACAATACGTTTTACAATGCGTTTACATCTGAAACAACAACTGAACCAACACTTGTGACGAAGACTGTTTCGAATGTTATTTCTGAGAGTTTAAACCATGATAATGTTTACAGAAACCATCAAAAGCCACCGAAACTAATGAATATCGAAGATTATCACTGGTGGAGTACAAGATTTGAAAATGGGGTGAAAGCTTATGCTTACAATAGTTGGATTATGTTAACTTTTGGCTATGAAAAACCGGTAAACGATCAAAATGTATTACTTACAATTAAACAGTTTTCATAAACTGATAGAAAAGACCACTCTAACGAACTAAAAATGGTAACATTATTACAACAATCTGTTAGAGAGGATATCTTGTTTCTACTTCAACATGGTGAAACATCTAAGTCAATGTGGGAAGCTTTGAAGCTGAAAGCTGAAGGTGGTAAAGACATCAAGAAGAACAAAATCTCACTGCTGAAAAAGGAATTTGATCTGTTAGGATGCATGAAGGGTGAAACTGTTAGACAAATGATAGAGAGATTCTGTCACTTGAAGATCGGGCGGGAGAGGTTTGGAATCAACAAAGATAGAGAAGAGATTATTGATAAACTGGTTGAAGCATTGCCACATGTTGAAGATTGGAAAACATTTGTGATAGTATTGAAGAATGATGCTAAGTTTGATGAGATCACATTGGATGGTCTGATTGAAAAACTCGAAAGTCATGATTTAGAGTTGCAGAAACAAAACAAAATGACTAGTTCGAGTTATCAGCAGAATGTTGATTTGTATTACCGAAAAAGTATGTTGCTGAACAATCAGTCACCAAAGATTGGTACAACTTTTTGTACTGACAATGCTGCTGATTCATCAAAAAGCAAATCTCCAAGTTATGATTCAGGATATCATTCATCTTCCTCATCATCAAAATCTGATCCGAAACAAAATTGGAAAGAGTCTCCAAATCTAAACACTGATTTGACAGCACATGAGTTTCTTGGCTTCTGTTCTGGAATCTTATGAAGGTTTAATTGCAGGAAAGATCGGCAATCCAAATATGACAAAGGAGGATTACGATCAAGTAGATCCAGAAGAGATGGAGCTTTTGGATATTCGCCGGTGCATGGTGAGCGTTATTAGGAGGGCTCAACGGTTCATGGAGATCACTGGTAGGAAGTGTCTGGAAGGCCCTAATATGAAGATAGGTTTTGATAAAGCTAAAGTTACTTGCTTTAAGTGTAAACAAAAGGGGCACTTCAAAAGAGAATGCACAAACAACAAAGCAGATGATAATGTGAACCCTTTTCAAGAAGATTACTACAAAAAGGCTATCTATCATCGCAACAACGAGCAACCATCAAGAAAGCATACTGAGGAAGGGTCATCTAAAGAAAAGAAACAAGCTATGTTGATGATTCGTGATGGTAGTTCTGGACCCAGTACGTTTCATCATGATGAAGGTTTTAACTGGGGTAAATATATTAAAGACGATAGAACAGAAAAATGGGTGTTGATTGCTGAGTTTAAAGAGAGTCGAGAAGAACGTCATGCGCGAATGTATTTGAGTGAAGCAGACAAGGCTTTTACAAAAGCACGGCATGCAAATAGATGGAGTCAAGAGAAAGAATGTTCTGTTGATCCTAAAGGAAACCAAACAGTTGATCCCGACAAGGTAGATTTTAAGGCAATTGTTGCTGCCAATCCAACTGTGGGAGTTTGGTGTAAAGGACTTGAAGAAATTCCTAGATACAGAGAAAAGGTAGAGGAAGGCATAAGGAAGGTGATATATGCCGGTCTAGAAAAGAAGAAGAAGACTGTAGAGGAAATCGTTGATGAAAGTCAGAAGTTAGTGGATGAGGTGAAGAAAGCTGATGAGAAAGATGAGAAAGTTGTTGCTGAGAAACAGCAGGTGGTTGAAGAATAACAGAATCAAAAGGCAAAAGAAGCCACGGTGCCAAAAGCTGAGGTAACGATTCAAACTGGTTCTTCTGATTCACTAATTAAAATTGATAATAAAGCTAAACAACAGTGCAAGAAATGTATGGAAACATGCCGTGCTTGTACTGAAAAAAATGAAAAATTTAAAATCAGGGACATTGAGTTTGCTAAAATAGACAAGATTTTCAAAGAAAAATGTAATGAAATGCTTGAAAATGAAAGGTTTTTGAAGGAAAAAGAAAAGGAACTATCACAAAAATGTGAAAATATTGAAAAAGAAAATAAAATTTTGAAACAACAATGTTCAGCTGATTGCAACGAATGTGTTAAAAAAGATAAAACTATTCAAGAGTTGCAAAAAAGGTATGATGGAATGAAATTGTCATATTACACTGTAAAAGAAGCTTATGAAACTTTGAAAAGTAAAGTCAAAAGTTTAGATGATAGGTTGTCAGCATGTCAAAAGACAACTAAATTTCTTGAAGCCAGATATGAAGGAAAACAAATGGTTTTAAATAATTATATTGATGACGTTGCAAAACTTAAACAAGAACTGGCTGAAAAAGAAAAGTTGGTCAATAAACTTCAAAGTTATCATGCTTCTTCATACATTTTGGAACGTATTTTCAACATCACACCAGATGGTAAATATTCTGAAAAGAGCAAAAAGGGAATTGGGTCAAAATACCATCAGGTTCCACCACCGTTGGAGGATAATTATACATTTTATGATGGCGAAAAGGTGGAAAAAGCAATAAACATGGTTTACCAATTACCTGACAACATCGATGTGACTTTCACCAAATCTGATGATCTTGGTGATTCAGATGTGGTAAGTAAGGTTGTTGAAAGCGTTCTAATAAAGGAGTCTACCAAAACAGATAAGCCTAAATCAAATAGTGAAGATGAGGAATTTTTTCACAAAAATTATCTTAAAAATTCAAAATTTGAGAAAGAAGCGAATGATGATCCAACAGGATTGGCATACACCACGATTGGATTGGACAAATTATTCTCAGATATTGAATTTCCGATTCAGAATGTGATTACAGATAAAATTGAGAAAGGTTTCAAATTAGTAGAAATTTAAAAATCTGAAATTGTAGAATTTGCTAGAAAGAGTAAGAAAACTTTTTATAACAAACCTAGTTACAAAAAGAAAAACACAAAGGCTGGGTTGGGTTATAAGAAGAAACAAAATCAGAAAAAGTTTGAAAAATGAAATTATCTGAAAAAGATGAATTTTGTTCACGGAACAAGTTCAGAAGAAGAGAAAGAACTCAAATTTAGACAACAGTCTAATGAAGAGTTCTATGCTCAGAAGAAACAACAACAACAACAACAACAACAACAGGTTAAGGATGTTTCAAAGAGAATATGTTTTAAGTGTGACCAAATTGGACATCTTGGTTGCAAATACCCAAATCTTAAACCTGTTGGTGTTGAGAAAAGAAGGTCTGATGTTGTGAATCAGAAATCAACCAAGTTTGAATCAAAACAAACTTGGAAGCCGAAAATTTCATAGGCTGAATCACAACAAACTTAGAAACCAGTGACACCCAGATTTAGGATAACACAAAGCTGGAAAATAACGGTTGATGCAACAAAACCAAACCAGTTTTGGAAACCAAAAGTTGTTATACAAAATCAAAACATTCATTATAATTCAAAGTTTTATCAAAGGAGTGTTTTAAAGGGTAAAATCTGGGTGGTCAAACAACAAAAGAATTCTGAAAATGAGCAAATTAAAGAAAATGTTTTTGAGAAGAATGACAGAAATTATCCAGTTTTACCTGGAAATATACATATTAAGCTACCTGAGTCAAAGCAGGCTTGGGTTGCTTTGTTCAAGTAATTGAGTTGGATACATGTGCAGGTGCTCCAGACGATGGTTGATTGTCAAGATGAAGAGCGGAACAGCCTGGCACGAGAGGAGGCTGAACCCTGCAACTGAAAACAGGGAGTTTGTTTGTACATAAATAAATCTTAAATAAAAAATTTAAAAAGCAAAAATATATTTTTACTTTGTCAAAAATTGAAAAACGAAAAAATATGTTTGTGTTTTTAAATTTGTCAAAAAATTAAAAATTTTCAAAAATATGTTGAGTGAATATGCCGAAACCCTCACAGCTGAACAAACATGATTATTTCACAAGTGATTAAATGGTTTTAACATTGTTAAAAATCTATGTGTTGCAAATCATGGGGGTATTTTCTGCAAAACAGAGCATGTGAAACAGAAAATGGATGGTGAGATGAAGCTATCTGCATCGGGTTGTCAAATGTTTAAAAATGTTTTGGATTTTAGGGGGAGTAAAAATTTTCAGAAAATACAAAAACATTTGAAAATTTGAAAAAGCCAAAAACAATAGAAAATTCAAAATGAGTTTTGTGTAAAAAGGGGAAATGATAGTACATCAGTAGACAATCACAGTACGCAGTTAAAATGTGATAAACGGTCTCACTGATGATATGCCAGTAGGTTTTTATACATTTAGTAAATTGATTTCGAGATATATACATTTTGCTTATCTTGTGGGGAAATCTCTCGGATATATGGATAACCTCCGAAATCTCGGTTGAGAGGTTGCCTGATTCTGAGATACTAGGTCTTTATACTGTTTGATATCTAGGGTATTATACATGGTCTTCTGATTTTGCGTCAGCAATGGCCTAGACCTCGTATAATACTTTATGCGCTTTAAAAAGCTTTCCCTCTGCATAAAAATTGCAAAATATCGAAAGATATAACTCAAGTGCAGTTGTAAAGAAGATCCCTAAGTGGGACACACCTTAAGTCGAGCCTTCATCTATTTGACTAAACGGTAGTTCATACCTAAGCTCTCAAGGTCTCGCACTAACCCAGAGAACAGATATCAATATAGTATATTCACCTGTAAGACTGAATATAGGGAATCTTGATACGGGAGTATATTCAAGAGGTGGGACACGCGAATAAGTTAAGTGCTTAAAACACTAATTTCGTATCTCGGGACAATTAATCTTTGTGTGAAAATTTAAGTGGATCGGTATATTGATAATCTAAGCGAATCGTTTAGAACTTAAAGTGTTTATAGCTCAACGGTGCTAGTGATTTGTCATAATCTGATATGTTCCTCTGACGCGATCTCAATCAAAAATATTGTTTGTAAATTTTTCTTTACTGCTTTATGTTTCAGAAAAATACAAAAAGATTTTGTTTCTGCT
This sequence comes from Helianthus annuus, assembly GCF_002127325.2. NCBI lineage: Eukaryota > Viridiplantae > Streptophyta > Magnoliopsida > Asterales > Asteraceae > Helianthus > Helianthus annuus. Next base: position 5,450,611 of record NC_035435.2, on the reverse strand, counting down.
TTATTTTCGATAACCGATGTCTAAGAGATGAGTTTCAAAATCTAAGTATGTTGAACATGTTTCTGAAAAATAAACAAGTTCATTAGTTTGAAACTTGAAGTGTTTTAATCGAAAAATAGCTAGATTTTCGATTACTGAACCTAAATTGTCAAATATCTTACAAATAGTTTGAGTGTTGCAGATATTAATCCAGATTACGATCCCGATAGCTAAAGATAAGGGGGAGTCTAAAGACGAGCTCAAAGCAAGGGGGAGCTTGCAAAGAGCCAGGTAACTATCCTGGAGGATCTTGTAGAGTTAAAGCCAGGTGTCGATCCTGGTAGCTGAAAGCACGGAAGCTAAAAGCAATAGGGAGCCTGAAGATAGAGTTAAACGAACGCTGAAAACAGATTCACGGGGAGTCTGTTAGAATAAAGGGAGAGTTTGTGTTGCTGAAATTGTCAACATTTCTAGAAGACTCAGAGAGAAACCAAAAGCTACGAGATTGACTGTAGTAATATCCAAGGGGGAGTCTGTGAGTGCATAATGTCTATCACTTCCATTAATCACGTATCGTAGCTTAAACAGATGAGACAAGGCTGGTGTTGAACAGAAGAAAGCATAAAGTGTATATGTGTTAGTGTTCTGGTAGCTTCGTACGAAGGGGCGCTTCGTATGAAGGGAGCATAATCCACCTTCGTACGAAGGCACAACTAGTACATATATGAGTGATGGGTCTTATTCATTGGTAACTTTTGGTGACTAGAGTGGGGAAAATCTGTCCGTTTGTTTTCACGGTTTTGTACTGTCAAAGTACCAATAGAAAACAACTTATAATTACATCTGAGTGTCTGAACCACACACGTATTTGGATTCCGTACATTATACGTGTTCGTACGAATCAATCCAGGATTCGAATCCCCACTTTCGTATACATTGTTTATACCAGGTTTAGTGTTATTGAATGGTATGATATGATTCAAGTCAAAGATATTTCGCTAGGTGATGATTGATTTTTAATTGGTCAACAACGAATGTGAGGTTATTGGTTACGAAGCTCCAAAAAAACAGAAGTATTAGATTAAAAGGCTTTCTATTAATATTTCGAACTACAGAAATGTAATTTCATCATTTATTTATCTTTTCTTTTTATTTAGTACGTTGGTTGTCTAATTTACTTTATGAACCTGAGAGTTCCATAATAATTTCCTTCTTAGAATTTCGTATTATCATCATAAACATATCATATTCTTTGTTAATACCTCAAAAACATATTATTTTGTCAAATTCGCAAAGTTCACAGATATTAACACTAGTAAATAAATAAAAAAAAAATAACACATTGAATACTTTAAACGTATATAGTCATTTATTTAGTCGATATGGTGGTTACAACACCCAAACTTAAATGAACATAATATCTCTTAACAGTTACTTTTGTTGACTCTGTTTACATTGTTGGGAACACGAGAACAAATGATACATTGAACATCACATACTCTTTTTTTTTTTTTTTTTTGTTAAATAGAGAATGTCTCAAAGTTGGTTTTATAGAAAAAAACCAATACGGTATTTTTTATTTTTTTAGTGGCAACGCTTACGTACTCCTAAATTACATCAAATAAATCTTATGTTACCGATACAAAAAGGTGTTGGTTGATTGTGGAGGCTTGTCCGTGGATCAAAGGGAGTAATTTCGATCTCCCTCATGTTGAATATGTTTCAAAAGCTGATGCTGTTTATATGATGGTTAGTCCAACTATTGAATTTCTTGTGTTTCATCTGTATATAATTAATTAACATTAGACTAGCACAAAACAGTTTTTTTCCTAACTAGTTTACTTAACTAAACCATCAGTTTTTTTCTCTTGTTTTTTGCTTTAACCAATTCGGTTAATAACCGCTTTTTCTCGTTTTTATTAGCTATTCACTTTAAAGGGTTCGGTTAATAACCGGTTTTTTCATATTTTTTTATTTTTTTTCGTTTAACCAGTATATCTGTTAAAAATCAGTTCCTTTTACAAAATCCCTAACCGGTTACCATACTACGGTTAAAAAAAACCACTAATTGGTTACTCGTCAATTGATTTTTAAGCGGTCACGGTTTTGATTAATAACCGATTTCGGTTATTTAACCTGTTATTTTATGCACTTCTAATTAACATAAACTAAAAGGGCTGCACTTGAATTACATTTGGGCTGAATTGATTCTTCTTGGGTTGGACCATCACAAGAAGATAATTACAAGGAGAAAAAAAAAAAAAGAAAACCGTAGCCATGGCCCATGGGTATAAAGAGGGCTGATCGGTTGGGAAAAAAACCGTAGCCATGATATTCTTTTAAACCTTCCTAACGTTGTTTTGTTTTATGTATGTTATAATTTTTGTTTTTTTGTATGTTATCATTGTCGTAGAAATACTTGCACCATAAAATCAAACATTTTTTTTCTATTTGATTTAAGTATAGTCTTGTTGTATTAAAAAATAAAAACAATTGCGTTACACATGTCTAATACTAACATTTTACACATGAGTAATACACGAATAAATTGATTTTACTTAACTGCAACCTTGCGCACAAGTTTGGTACGATCTAATGACCAACGTTTCGAAGGGTGGACTGGACCAGCTGGTCGGGCTGGTAATCGGAAGGTCGAACGGTCCCGTTCTCATGGTCAAACCCGTTCTGCAGCAGGCCGGCCATCCCGGAAAATCATTGAAATGCACGGTCGGGCCGGTTTTGATTAATCTGGAATTTTTTTCTTTTATATTTTTTATGCCTTCGTAGCTCCCACCTAAAACCCTAAAAATCTCAAAATGAAACGCCGCCTCACCGCCGCTGCCTCCTATCCACTGCCGCCTCCTATCCGAAACACAGCTCCCATCCATCGCAGGTTTTTCTTTACTCTTGTATCTTGTTTATGTATATTGCTTTCTTCTTCATGATCTGTTCTGTTTGCAATTTCATTTTCAATTTGTTGTATTATTAAGTCTAGTTTTTTGTATTTCTTGTTTATTTATGATATGTTTTAATCTTGTTTCTTAGAATGTTTTCACGATTGGATAAGATGTCGAACTAGACTTCTTAATGGTCAACTGGTCAGGCCGGTCTAACCGGATTGAAAAACTGAACGACGTCATAAATATTATAAAAAATATAAAATATAGAAAACTACAAAAATCCAAATAATTAAGGAACTTTAGAAATAACCATTAATCATTCTAAACCCACTAACAAATAAAACCAACCTATCCAAAATCACATGTAACCTAACAAAAGAACAAACTCCAACTAAAAACATCAGCACATCTTGATGAACATTTGTCATCAACAAAATCCATCTTTTTATAGAGAATCCAGATTATCATCATAACCGCTACTAACATCATCATCAAGTTGAAGCACATCATATTCTTCATCGAAATCTAGGCTTAAATTTTAATAATTGATAAGTTCACTAAGTATATAGTTTTGAATAAAAAAATTACAGATCATCAGACGGTGGGATGTGTATCAAGGAAACACATCGGGAGGCTGATGTGAAGGTCCTCCCCCAACGGGAACACCCCCCCCCCTTCCTTTGATCGGTGCAATCGGGAAATAATCCCCGTTCGTCCCAAAGCTTGCTCTCTCTCTCTCTTTCTCTCTCTTCATTCTCTCTATATATATCTCTCTCTCTCTAGCTTTGATTGGATGGTGATGGATGGGGAAACCATTTCCTAGGGTTGGGGGAAGAGGAAGGAGAAAAAGAAGGTGATGATGTGGAGGTGAGGTGAGGTGATGTGGCCATGGGGGAAGGGGAACCACACCCCATGGTCTCAATATCATCAAATAATCATTTTATATAAAAAATACGAACCTTCAGATGCTTGTGTTGTGAAGCAGACAGATCAAGGTTAATTGGCGGCTCTCCGTCTAGAATATTTTCTAACTCATCATAATTAAGCTCTCCTTCTGCCTCATCTTCCACCACCCAAAATTTGGTTTTATTAATGCTTTGATAATCAATAGGGTCATATGACCTTTTATTCTCACTGAGCCTAATGCGTTCAAATGTGAAAGTCTTTTATTCAAAAAAAAAAATAAATAAATAACAAGAAAGATATCACTTATATCGTACCTATATTGTAAACGTAAGTTGTAATGAACATATACGACGACGTCACTAAGCCTTTGATGCTAATGCTCTAAGTGGATCCTTCTTTTGGTACAGATTCTCTAAAAAACACTCTAATTACATGCACATCATAAGAAGATGCAATTTGACTTAAAATTCTTATGGCAAATGATTGCAGCGTCTGTACGTCTCCACCAAACGCTTTCCACCACTCATGTAATATTACAATTAACACAAATTATAATAGTGTTATAATATATAAAACTAATATCAATAATATATAAAACTAATATCAACAATAATGACTAAACTAGTCTTACCAGGATGAGTATTCTTTAGAGAAGATAACTATCCATTTGCATCTAAACTCGATATATTCTCAAGCATATCAAGAACCCTACCCATGCCTCTTACTATTCGTCACGGTTATCACTTTCATACTGCAATATTGGATTGAACCAGTAAGTTGCTTTATGAAGACTCTTCCGTAACTTCTTATCCGAACGAGCATCAATAATATCAACATACAGCGTATAAAGACACCTTTTCCATTGGAACAACCCTTTAATTTTGTTCCTTACCTTAAGCATACCTTAATACACATAACCTAACCTAATGGAGGTTTTTCATTAGAGTCACAAATACACAAAAGTCTCAAAATAGCACTCATCACCTTCACCATTATCAAACAATTTTGCCAAAATCTATCATCTAAGATAGTTTATCTCACATCCTTAGCTTTTGGTATTTTCAAAATCTTCTTGAAATCGTGAGAGGTTACTAAAGCTTGAAAATTAGATTTGTGATCATATAAACTCTTAAAGGCAATGAATGATGTACCAAATTGGGTGGTCACAGGTCGAATGATTTCTGTCCAATCAGGTCTTTTTCTCAACCAATTAAAAGACAACTTATTGTTGTGGATGGAAATAGTAATTCATGATGCAAGTTTATCAACATACAGCGTATAAAGACACCTTTTCCATTGGAACAACCCTTTAATTTTGTTCCTTACCTTAAGCATACCTTAATACACATAACCTAACCTAATGGAGGTTTTTCATTAGAGTCACTAATACACAAAAGTCTCAAAATAGCACTCATCACCTTCACCATTATCAAACAATTTTGCCAAAATCTATCATCTAAGATAGTTTATCTCACATCCTTAGCTTTTGGTATTTTCAAAATCTTCTTGAAATCGTGAGAGGTTACTAAAGCTTGAAAATTAGATTTGTGATCATATAAACTCTTAAAGGCAATGAATGATGTACCAAATTGGGTGGTCACAGGTCGAATGATTTCTGTCCAATCAGGTCTTTTTCTCAACCAATTAAAAGACAACTTATTGTTGTGGATGGAAATAGTAATTCGTGATGCAAGTTGGATCAAATTAGCCACATCAGGTACAATGTATCTTTGAAACATCATTTAAAATCACATTAATACAACGAGCTCCACACGGAGACCAAGAAATCAATAGATATTTATCACATAATAATCTTCCCGCATCCTTGTAATTTGCAGCATTATTAGTGACCCAGTGAACATTACTCTTATAACCAACAATCTCGACAATTTCCCCAAACAAATTGTATAAGCTTTCATATACTTACAATATCAAAAGCACCTACAAACAAATCTGATGAATGCAACCCCCTTTGGATAATACACTAAGAATTTGATCAGAGATATTTGTCCAATATCCCTATAATCCGTCACAGATTACCTAGCATCTTTCAACATATTCACATGAACTGCATTGTAGGAAGGTCCTGTATATCTGTTTCTGACTAATGTTCTCTATAAGAATCATACTAGTTTCACAGATTACTTAGCATCTTTCAACATATTCTCATGAACTGCATTGTAGGAAGGTCCTGTATATCCATGTCCCATGGAAGCTACTTTGCTCATTGCAATTGTAAAAAAGAGAGGAGAATTAACCACATTAATCGGTATATTTGTATCATGCAGTCTTTCTTTACTTTGCCAAACTAGTTTAATCGAAGGCAGGGTAAGAAGCATCATGTATACCTTTTGAGAAATATGATTGTGTGTTGTCGGATGTTGAAGAAGCTTTCATTTTACAAAGACTTCTTTCTCTTTTTGTGCTATATGTCTCTCATCTTGAACTGTATTTAATCCGCCACCGTACATCTATATTGATTTTCGTGAACTCTCTTTCTAAATTGTTTTCATGAGAAACCTCACATCTGCTAGAACTTTTAAACATGAGATAACATTTCCTTTATACATATAAATCGCTGTTCATATCTTTCTTAATTACATATAAATCAGTGTTGAATTTCTAAAGCCGCCAAGTTACCCCTTACCATCCCGTTTAACAAGAAACGAGATTAAATTGAAGATGAAATCTCATTCAACTCGCAAGGCGTTATGATCCTATTTAACAATCATATTCAACATGAAATCATTTTCATGTTTAAAGGTTCCGGTGGATGTTAGGTTTCTCATGAAAACTACTTATGAAGTGAGTTCATAAAATCAAAGGAGATTTGTGGTGGTGGCTTAAATACAAATCAAGAAGAGGACACATGTAGCACACAAAGAGAAAAAGTCTTGGTAACAGGCTTCAACATCCAAGAATGCACAATCATATTTCTCAAGAGGTATACATGATGCTCTCAGTCTTCGATTAAATCAGTTTAGCAAAGTAAAGAAAGACTGCATGATACGGATTTAGCAGTAGCTATGTGGTTATATCATACTTGTATACCATTATATGTCATTAATTCTCTTCCTTTTTTCCAATTGCAACAAGCAAAGTAGGTTCCATGGGGCATGGATATACAATTTCTTTGTACCATGCAATTCGTGTGATCTTGTTGAAAGATGCCAAACAATATGTGAAACTTTTAATTGATTCTCATAGAGAACATTGGTGAGAAACATGCTGCACTATAATGAGTGATGGATGGATGGATATTAAACAAAGACCTCTTATCAAATTCTTGGCTTATTTTCCAAAAGGGGTTACATTCATGAAATCTATTGACACGTCTGATATTGAGAGTAATGCTGAAAACCTATGCAATTTGTTCAGGGAAATTGTCGAGATTGTTTATTATAAGAGTATTGTTCACTTAGTAACTAATTATGCTGCAAATTCCAAGGCTGCAGGAAGGTTATTATATGATAAAGATCCATTGATTTCTTAGTCTTCATTTGGAGCTCACTTCATTAATTTGATCTTAAAGGATGTTTAAGCTAATTTGGTCCAACTTGCATCATGGATTATAGTTTTCATCTACAATAGTAAGTGACCTTGAAATTGGTTGAGAAAAAGACCTATTTGGACAGAACTCATTCGAATAAGGGCCACCTGGTTTGATACATCTTTCATTGCCTTGAAGAGTTTATATGATCACAAATCTAATTTGCAAGATTTATTAACCTCTAATGATTTCAAGAAGACTTTGAAAATGCCAAAAGCTAAGGATATTAGACAAACTATCTTAGATGATAGGTTTTACAAATTTGTTTGGTAATGATGAAAATATGCTTATGGTAAGGAATGAAATCAAAGAGTTGTCTTAAAGAAAAGAAAGTACCTATAAGTAGTATGTTGATATTATTGTTGCTCGTTGGGATAAGATGTTACACAAGAGTCTTCATGTAGCAACTTATTGGCTAAATCCAATATTTCAGTGTGAAAGTGATAGTCATGACGAAAAACAAGAGACATGGGTAGGGGTTCTTGATATGCATGAGCAGATATCGAGTTTAGACGCAAATAGGCAATGTAGAAGGCTGTTTTAGTAATCCAATATTTCATAGTTAATCAAATTTCGGGACATAAGGGTGTTTTAGTAATCTAACCAATAATGTAGAAGGGCCAACCAAAATAAGATTAATACTGTGACAACTCGAGTTTCTGACTTTTGCTTTCGCATTAAATGCGCGTTGACTTTGACTGTTTAGTAGTTGACTTGTTGGACTTGTAATTGTACGCGTTGTGTTTTAATGAAACGTGTTGTCATTGTGCATACATGTAACTACTTGTGGTTGTAAAAGATAATATTAGAATTATTATTTAATACACTTAGTCTAGATCACGAAACATGGCACACAGTTCGAAGGATTCGAAGGACCACGAAACATATCCTTCGATTCGAAGGATCAACTTTCGGTCCGAAGGATCTCGAAACATATCCTTCGACCAAGGACCTTATCCTTCGACATCTTTCGGCCCAGCCTTTCTAATGGGCTTGGCCCATTTCTGTGATACGTTTAAATACGTGAGTGCATGTAGTCGGCAGTCACTTTCAACCCTAGAGCCTTTCTGTGAGTGACGGCAATTTGGAATTCTCGAAGCTTGCTTTAGTTTTCGATTCACCTCGGTTAGTATCCAAGCTTTGCATGATTATTTAATTGTTATCCTTGTTAACTGTTAACCGAATACATGATTCATTAATATATATATATAATGCCTGATCTCATGTTTGAATCCTTGCTTATTGATGATGTTGATTATGGTAAACGAAAACGAAACAAGTGAACACGGTTTGGTTAGTTTAAACACAAAGATCAAAACCTGCTATCGATTAGGGATTTTGGTATTCTGTTTGGATTATTAATCAATATTATAGATCGATTGTAGTGAGAAATCGTGCTCGTATGATACTCGTTATGTAGATGTACTGTTAAGTTTTGGTACCTGTTGTGATTTGTTTGGACATGCATGATCGATGATGATTGTTAATGATGATGACGGCTGTAGATGATTAGGGTTTCTGTTTCTGTAATTGATTGCGTGATATCCGTAACTGATTGTGATCAAACGTAACTGATATGTATCGAAAGATACTTGCTACTCGAAACATAGTTGTTGTCGAAAGATGCTTGTTAGTCGAACCATAGTAACTTTGACCGAAAGATAGTTTGGACCGAAAGATAGCTTTGACCGAAAGATGACATTGGTCCGAAACATAACATTCGGTCCGAAGGATAATTGTGATAACTGTTGTCGAAAGATAATAGTTGGATTCGAAAGATAATAGTTGGATTCGAAAGATATATAATCATGAACATATTTTGAATGTTGGAATGTATGTTTGATTTATTTGGCATGCCATGCTTAGTGATGAATGTTAACATTTGTATTCGTGCGCACTAGCTGATGATTTAATGTGAAATAATACGTGTTGTGCCGATATGCAAACTGACTGTTATGTGAACATTAAATTGCATGCGTATCATTGCGAACATGAACTGATTTGTTATACGTGCATACAATAGGACGTGATTAATTACTTGTGAGTGCATAACCTAGCATACCGAGCAAACCAAGGTGAGTTCACACGAGCCAAGGCATGGGTTCCCAGGGTGGGAATGGGTTGGATGATTACTTGTGCATACTTTGATATTATAACGAACGATTAAACTGTTGATGCTTACGAACTGCCTTCGCACACACCCTGGTCGGTAAAGACTATGGTCGCGAACAAACTACTCAACTGCCTTCGCACACACCCTGGTCGGTAAAGACTATGGTCGCGAATTGATTAACCGCCTTCGCACACACCCTGGTCGGTAAAGACTATGGTCGCGAACTATTCGAACCTAATCTTCGCACACCTGCCTGGGAGGCCGCGATGGAACTAATCATATGGAACGTAATGATTAAACCATTACTCACACTATACGATATTGAACTTTAAACTGTGAACTCGCTCAACTAGTTTGTTGATTATCTGCTGCATGCCTTGCAGGACCTTAGGTACATAATGGAGCTTGCACTGGAGGAGCGGGACGTTGTGGGCAGTGGATTGTGAACGCTATGTTTAAACATTTCGAATAATTGAACTTATGGTTTACTTGGGTTATTTACTTATGCTTCCGCTACTGATACTATGATTGTTTTGAAACATCAATTGTATTGAATGAGGTTTTACGAACTACTTTATTTATGTTATGCTATGTTCAATATGATTGATGGCTTGATCCTGGTCAGTCACGCTCCCAAGCGGTGATACTCCGCGTGTGGATTTTGGGGGTGTGACAGATTGGTATCAGAGCCATTGGTTATAGAGAACTTGGTTTTAATATGGAAAAAAAAAAACGTTTTTATTAAAACCAGACTATAACCAGAACAGTGCTCTCAACGATCCACAACGACGCTTCGCTCCACGTGCAAGACTCAACTTCCTAGGTAATAAGGTTTATGTTTATTGCCTACATTGCTAGAATTTGCATAGAACTTTGCTCGTAGTATGCTTACATTACCTTGCTCACAACTTGTCATTGCATGAGAATACTTATGTGCTTACACTCTTCTGTCATCGCACTATTCGCGAACCTTTCTCACTTATGTTGCCTTTGATGTGAAGATCAATGGCCGCACGAATTACCATGACTCAAGCCCAGCTAGAGGCTCTCGTTGCTGCGGCAGTTGCAGCCGCCCAAGCAGGTAGTATACCCTGCAGTATAGACACTAGGATCTTTAGATCCTACATTAATTCTTGTACTTAACTTTGCCCTATTCGTACACAATAGGTCAACCCGCTCAGCAACAACCTGGGTGCACCTTCAAGAATTTCATGGACTGTCGTCCTAGCTCGTTCAGTGGCACGGAGGGGGCAGTTGGACTTCTCCACTGGTTTGAAAAGCTCGAGTCGGTTTTCGAAATGTGTGAATGCCCTGAGGCTCGCAGGGTGAAGTTCGCCACTGGCACACTTGAAGGGATTGCGCTCACTTGGTGGAACGCACAAGTGCAGATCTTAGGGTTGGCAGCTGCTAACGCCACACCCTGGAATGAATTCAAAGAATTGATCAAGAGGGAATACTGCACTAGAGAAGACATTCACAAGTTGGAGGACGAGTTGTATAACTTGAAAATGGTAGGTTCGGAAATCGAAGCTTACACCAAGAGATCGAATGAGTTGGCTGTGTTGTGTCCAACTATGGTGGACCCTCCATACAAGCGTATTGAGTTGTATCTCAAAGGTTTGGCACCAGAAATACAGAGCCACGTTACCTCGGCTAACCTCAACAACATCCAGGAAATACAGCGTCTCGCTCATCGCATCACCGATCAGGCAGTGGATCAGAATAAACTGCCAAAGCGTGTCGGCGCTACTGCTACAGCTGCTACTTCAGTCACTCCAACTGCTGCTACTTCTGCCACACCCAGCGAGAATAAAAGAAAGTGGGACGGGGATTCCAGCAGGGGATCAGCGTCTGTTCAGTCCCAAACTCAGCAACGTCGCACCAACGATTACCAGAGTCCGAGTCAGCAATCATCGGGCAGTCAGGGACATAGTGGTTGATGTGCGTGTAGTGTAATATAATTTTAGATATATTTTTAAGCCCTTTTTACACTTTTATCCAAGTTTTAAATTTATAAAACACGATATTTACTAACACCAAACACACATATGGGCAAGTGCACCCATCGTGGACGTAGTATAGTGTTGGTAAGATACCGAGGTCGTCCAAGGACACAAGAGCTTTTAATACCGGTTTATCCTCAACGTCTAATCAAATCAAAAAGTTAGAAAAATGTTTTAAACTAAGAAAAATAAAAACTAACTAAATGCTGAAAAATAAAATAAAATAAAAACAGATAGACAAGATGAATCACTTGGATCCGACACGTGTATTAGTATAACCTTTGATTATTTTCGCACTTTTGCACTTGTTTAAGAGATTATCTTAGTTATTGTAGTAGGCCCCTTTTTCGGAGGTGACGTTACCCTCAACCCAGTAGTTTGAGTCAGCAAGGATACAATCCTAAAGGGTTGGATTATTGAAAGATAATGAATTAAGTTATTAATGCAAATTATGGTAGGCCCCGCTTTTGGCGGTGACGTTACCCTTGGCTAAGTAGTCTGAGTCAGCAGGGATACAGTCCTAAATAGCCGGGTTATAGTATTAATAGTAGTTAGCTTATGAGGGGGTCAAAGAGTTTGGATCCCCGCCATCCAATACCTATGGGCATTGAAGGAGATCCTACTAAATTTGACCCAGGTCCCAAGCAGGACCTCTAAACGCTGAACAAGGGCAAGACCTTTACCAAACCGTTCCCTTAACCCCCGACCAGGTAGCCAACATACCTCCATATAGACCGTGGAGATATGAATGGTGAAAATCTTTTATTTTATATAGACAGTAAAATAATGCCAAGACACCACGGACAAACGATAAGGAAAGATCACCTTCAACATAAGTAACTAGTTATTAAAGTCATTAATACAAAACCAAATAAAAAGTGCAAAAGATTAAAAATAAAAAGTATTATACTAAACACTTGTCTTCACCAAGTGATGTAAGAGACTTAGGCAAACATGGCCTTGATTGTCAAGAACTCTTACGATCAATCTTGGATCCCGAGACGACTCACACACTCTATGATGGACAATGGATGATGGTGGTGGATGATGGTATTATGGTGGTGGTGGGTGGTGGATGAAGTGTGAGAGAGGTGGTGTGCCAAGGGATGAGAGAGAATGAAGCCAAGCTCCTCTATTTATAGGCTGAACAGAACGCTGGACACGGCCCCGTGTTCGCTGAACACGGCCCCGTGCCCGTCTGACATTCTCTCTCTTCATTAATTGTAATTGCGAATTACAATTAATGCGCCTGCTGTACTTTCAACACGCCCCCGTGTCCGCTGGGCACGGCCCCGTGGTGAGCAATGGAAGCTTCTACTGGTTTGTCTTTTCTGCTGCTTCCTGGGCACGCCCCCGTGTTCACTGGACACGGGGCGTGTTCAGACATCTGTTCTCTTCTCTTTGTCTTGGGAGGTGCCGTTGAGGGTCCGGGCAGTTTGCTTTTGTTCCTTTTCTTGTAATTATGATAGAATTAGGGGTCTTTTTGCTTCTTTTGTGATTTTGAGCTCATTTCATCCTGAAAATACAAAAGGAAGACAAAAACACTCTTTTTCCAACATTAGTACTTAAAAAGGGTTAGTTTTATGCCTTAATTGATGTGTTTTATATGTTGCATTTTACACACATCAGTGGTTATAAGGGAAATCACCCGTGGTGTAACAGGTGCAACAAACACCACAGTGGAAGATGTCGCAGGAGTCAATGTCAAAGATGTCACAAGCCGGGTCATGAGGCTAAAGATTGTAGAAGCTCGCGTCCAGCAAACCAGCACCAGCAACTTCCACCGCCAGCTCCACAGAATCAACAGCAGCAGCCACAGCGTGGAAACCGGGGGTGTTTCCAGTGTGGGGCTGAAGGTCACTACAAACGCGATTGCCCTCAGTTGAACCAGAATCGCAATAACAACAACAACCAGGGCAACGGGAATTACAACAATAATCAGAACAACGGGGGAAACAACAACAACGGCAATGAAGCTCGTGGTCGTGCATTCGTACTAGGTCGAGGCGACGCAGTGAATGATCCTAATGTGGTTATGGGTAAGTTTCTTCTCGACGATATTTATGTTACTGTCCTATTTGATTCGGGTGCTGATACAAGCTATATGTCATTGAAAATGAGTAAATTATTAAAACGTACACCAACACCTCTAGACACCAAACACGTCGTAGAACTAGCCAATGGTAAAAGTGTAGAAGCCACACAGGTAGTCAAGGGTTGTAGTATTGTTCTAGCGGGTCAGACTTTCTCGATTGATCTCATACCCATAGTTTTGGGTAGTTTCGACGTCGTCATCGGTATGGATTGGTTATCCCAACATCATGCGGAGATCTTATGCAAGGAAAAAGTTATTCGTATTCCTCGCTCCAGTCAGGAACCTCTCGAAGTACAAGGTGACAAGAGTGGTGCTGTAGTTGGCATCATCTCATTCTTAAAGGCGCAGAAATGTTTACGAAAGGGACATACTGCCATTCTGGCACTTGTCTCTGACGCATCAGCAAAGGAAAAGAAGCTGGAGGATATACCAGTTGTGCGTGATTTTCCTCAAGTGTTTCCTGAAGATTTACCTGGTTTACCTCCTCATCGTCAAGTCGAGTTTCAGGTTGAGTTAGCTCCTGGAGCAGCACCAATAGCCCGCGCACCGTATCGTTTAGCTCCAACCGAACTGGAAGAACTGTCGAAGCAGCTACAAGAGCTCTTGGAAAAGGGCTTTATTCGTCCAAGCTCTTCGCCTTGGGGAGCTCCAGTGTTATTTGTAAAGAAGAAAGACGGTACGTTCAGGATGTGCATCGACTACCGTGAACTCAATAAGGTGACGGTGAAGAACCGTTATCCTCTTCCGCGCATAGATGACCTATTCGACCAGTTGCAAGGGTCGTGTTACTATTCCAAGATTGATTTAAGGTCAGGGTATCATCAGCTGAGAGTCCGGGATGAGGACGTCTCCAAAACCGCTTTCAGAACTCGTTACGGACACTATGAGTTTCTTGTCATGCCATTCGGGCTTACAAACGCGCCAGCAGTCTTCATGGATCTTATGAACAGGGTGTGCAAACCGTATCTTGATAAGTTTGTTATCGTCTTCATCGACGACATTTTGATTTACTCCAAGAGTCAGGAGGAGCACGAGCAGCACTTACGTCTGATCTTGGAACTTCTTCGAAAAGAGCAACTGTACGCAAAGTTTTCAAAATGCGACTTCTGGCTTCGTGAAGTCCACTTCTTAGGCCATGTGGTGAACAAGGATGGGATTCATGTCGATCCATCCAAGGTTGATTCGATCAGAAACTGGCCAGCACCACGTACACCGACAGAAATACGCCAATTCTTGGGTTTGGCGGGTTACTACAGGCGATTTATTAAAGACTTCTCCAAGATCGCGCAACCACTTACTATGCTAACACAGAAAGGTGTCGTCTACAGATGGGGTAATACGCAAGAGACCGCTTTTCAGTACTTAAAGGATAGGCTTTGCAGCGCACCTATTCTCTCATTGCCAGAGGGCACGGATGACTTCGTGGTTTATTGTGACGCATCGATACAGGGGCTTGGTTGCGTATTGATGCAGCGGGATAAAGTTATTGCATACGCCTCTCGGCAACTCAAGGTTCATGAACGGAATTATACGACGCACGATTTAGAGCTGGGAGCTGTTGTTTTCGCGCTTAAGATATGGCGACACTACCTGTACGGTACCAGGTGCACGATTTACACCGATCACAGGAGTCTCGAGCATATTCTTAAGCAAAAGGATTTGAATATGCGTCAACGGAGATGGGTTGAACTCCTGAACGACTACGAATGCGCCATCAAGTATCATCCAGGCAAGGCCAATGTTGTGGCTGATGCCCTCAGTCGGAAAGACTCTCTACCTAAGCGCGTGCGAGCGCTACAGCTTACTATTCAGTCCAGTCTTCCTGCACAGATACGAGCTGCTCAGTTAGAAGCACTGAAACCCGAAAACGTTAAAGCTGAAGCCTTACGCGGCTCAAGGCAACGCATGGAACAAAAGGAAGACGGCGCCTACTATGTAACGGGGCGTATTTGGGTTCCACTTTATGGCGGTTTACGCGAACTTGTAATGGATGAAGCTCACAAGTCTCGCTATTCGGTACATCCAGGGTCGGATAAAATGTACCACGACATCAGCACTACTTATTGGTGGCCTAGTATGAAGGCTCACATCGCTACGTACGTTGGTAAATGCTTAACCTGTGCGAGAGTCAAGGTTGAATATCAGAAACCAGCAGGTCTACTTCAGCAGCCCAAGATACCGCAGTGGAAATGGGAAGAAATTTCCATGGATTTCGTTACGGGCTTACCTAGATCCCAGCGTGGGAATGACACTATTTGGGTGATCGTTGATCGACTCACAAAGTCTGCTCACTTCTTGGCTATCAAAGAAACGGATAAGTTTTCTACCTTAGCAGACATCTACTTGAAAGAAGTTGTTTCGAGGCACGGAGTGCCCACTTCCATTATTTCGGATCGCGATGCACGATTCACGTCAGAGCTTTGGCAAGCGATGCACAAATCCTTCGGCTCACGGTTAGACATGAGCACAGCATATCATCCTCAGACGGATGGGCAGTCTGAGCGAACTATTCAAACTCTAGAAGACATGCTTCGAGCGTGTGTTATCGATTTCGGCAACGGCTGGGAAAAGCACCTCCCTTTGGTGGAGTTCTCGTACAATAACAGTTACCATACCAGCATTCAAGCCGCTCCATTCGAGGCATTGTACGGACGTAAATGCCGGTCACCTCTCTGTTGGGCAGAGGTGGGGGATAGTCAGATTACGGGTCCAGATATTGTAGTGGACGCCACAGAAAAGATTGCACAGATACGACAACGCATGGCGGCAGCACGCGACCGTCAGAAAGCCTACGCGGACAAGCGTAGAAAGCCATTGGAATTTGAGGTCGGGGACCGGGTTTTATTGAAAGTTTCACCCTGGAAGGGTGTGGTTCGATTTGGTAAACGAGGCAAACTGAATCCGCGGTACGTCGGACCATTCGAAATCTTAGAAAAGATTGGCAAGGTAGCCTACAGATTAAACCTACCTCCTGAACTCGGTGCAGTTCACAATGTATTTCACGTGTCGAATCTGAAGAAATGCCTATCAGATGAGACCCTTATAGTTCCTTTTAAGGAACTCACTATCGACGAGCGGTTGCAGTTCGTCGAGGAACCAGTTGAAATCACGGACCGGGATGTTAAGGTCCTCAAACACAAGAGAATCCCTCTTGTTCGAGTTCGTTGGAACTCCCAGCGTGGCCCAGAGTATACCTGGGAACGCGAAGACCAGATGAAGGAAAAGTACCCCCAGCTATTCGAAACCAATGCATCCACTTCTGAGGCTGAAGCTACTACTGAATTTCGGGACGAAATTCCAATTAACATAATTAACATAAACTAAAAGGGCTGCACTTGAATTACATTTGGGCTGAATTGATTCTTCTTGGGTTGGACCATCACAAGAAGATAATTACAAGGAGAAAAAAAAAAAAAAGAAAACCGTAGCCATGGCCCATGGGTATAAAGAGGGCTGATCGGTTGGGAAAAAAACCGTAGCCATGATATTCTTTTAAACCTTCCTAACGTTGTTTTGTTTTATGTATGTTATAATTTTTGTTTTTTTGTATGTTATCATTGTCGTAGAAATACTTGCACCATAAAATCAAACATTTTTTTTCTATTTGATTTAAGTATAGTCTTGTTGTATTAAAAAATAAAAACAATTGCGTTACACATGTCTAATACTAACATTTTACACATGAGTAATACACGAATAAATTGATTTTACTTAACTGCAACCTTGCGCACAAGTTTGGTACGATCTAATGACCAACGTTTCGAAGGGTGGACTGGACCAGCTGGTCGGGCTGGTAATCGGAAGGTCGAACGGTCCCGTTCTCATGGTCAAACCCGTTCTGCAGCAGGCCGGCCATCCCGGAAAATCATTGAAATGCACGGTCGGGCCGGTTTTGATTAATCTGGAATTTTTTTCTTTTATATTTTTTATGCCTTCGTAGCTCCCACCTAAAACCCTAAAAATCTCAAAATGAAACGCCGCCTCACCGCCGCTGCCTCCTATCCACTGCCGCCTCCTATCCGAAACACAGCTCCCATCCATCGCAGGTTTTTCTTTACTCTTGTATCTTGTTTATGTATATTGCTTTCTTCTTCATGATCTGTTCTGTTTGCAATTTCATTTTCAATTTGTTGTATTATTAAGTCTAGTTTTTTGTATTTCTTGTTTATTTATGATATGTTTTAATCTTGTTTCTTAGAATGTTTTCACGATTGGATAAGATGTCGAACTAGACTTCTTAATGGTCAACTGGTCAGGCCGGTCTAACCGGATTGAAAAACTGAACGACGTCATAAATATTATAAAAAATATAAAATATAGAAAACTACAAAAATCCAAATAATTAAGGAACTTTAGAAATAACCATTAATCATTCTAAACCCACTAACAAATAAAACCAACCTATCCAAAATCACATGTAACCTAACAAAAGAACAAACTCCAACTAAAAACATCAGCACATCTTGATGAACATTTGTCATCAACAAAATCCATCTTTTTATAGAGAATCCAGATTATCATCATAACCGCTACTAACATCATCATCAAGTTGAAGCACATCATATTCTTCATCGAAATCTAGGCTTAAATTTTAATAATTGATAAGTTCACTAAGTATATAGTTTTGAATAAAAAAATTACAGATCATCAGACGGTGGGATGTGTATCAAGGAAACACATCGGGAGGCTGATGTGAAGGTCCTCCCCCAACGGGAACACCCCCCCCCCTTCCTTTGATCGGTGCAATCGGGAAATAATCCCCGTTCGTCCCAAAGCTTGCTCTCTCTCTCTCTTTCTCTCTCTTCATTCTCTCTATATATATCTCTCTCTCTCTAGCTTTGATTGGATGGTGATGGATGGGGAAACCATTTCCTAGGGTTGGGGGAAGAGGAAGGAGAAAAAGAAGGTGATGATGTGGAGGTGAGGTGAGGTGATGTGGCCATGGGGGAAGGGGAACCACACCCCATGGTCTCAATATCATCAAATAATCATTTTATATAAAAAATACGAACCTTCAGATGCTTGTGTTGTGAAGCAGACAGATCAAGGTTAATTGGCGGCTCTCCGTCTAGAATATTTTCTAACTCATCATAATTAAGCTCTCCTTCTGCCTCATCTTCCACCACCCAAAATTTGGTTTTATTAATGCTTTGATAATCAATAGGGTCATATGACCTTTTATTCTCACTGAGCCTAATGCGTTCAAATGTGAAAGTCTTTTATTCAAAAAAAAAATAAATAAATAACAAGAAAGATATCACTTATATCGTACCTATATTGTAAACGTAAGTTGTAATGAACATATACGACGACGTCACTAAGCCTTTGATGCTAATGCTCTAAGTGGATCCTTCTTTTGGTACAGATTCTCTAAAAAACACTCTAATTACATGCACATCATAAGAAGATGCAATTTGACTTAAAATTCTTATGGCAAATGATTGCAGCGTCTGTACGTCTCCACCAAACGCTTTCCACCACTCATGTAATATTACAATTAACACAAATTATAATAGTGTTATAATATATAAAACTAATATCAATAATATATAAAACTAATATCAACAATAATGACTAAACTAGTCTTACCAGGATGAGTATTCTTTAGAGAAGATAACTATCCATTTGCATCTAAACTCGATATATTCTCAAGCATATCAAGAACCCTACCCATGCCTCTTACTATTCGTCACGGTTATCACTTTCATACTGCAATATTGGATTGAACCAGTAAGTTGCTTTATGAAGACTCTTCCGTAACTTCTTATCCGAACGAGCATCAATAATATCAACATACAGCGTATAAAGACACCTTTTCCATTGGAACAACCCTTTAATTTTGTTCCTTACCTTAAGCATACCTTAATACACATAACCTAACCTAATGGAGGTTTTTCATTAGAGTCACAAATACACAAAAGTCTCAAAATAGCACTCATCACCTTCACCATTATCAAACAATTTTGCCAAAATCTATCATCTAAGATAGTTTATCTCACATCCTTAGCTTTTGGTATTTTCAAAATCTTCTTGAAATCGTGAGAGGTTACTAAAGCTTGAAAATTAGATTTGTGATCATATAAACTCTTAAAGGCAATGAATGATGTACCAAATTGGGTGGTCACAGGTCGAATGATTTCTGTCCAATCAGGTCTTTTTCTCAACCAATTAAAAGACAACTTATTGTTGTGGATGGAAATAGTAATTCATGATGCAAGTTTATCAACATACAGCGTATAAAGACACCTTTTCCATTGGAACAACCCTTTAATTTTGTTCCTTACCTTAAGCATACCTTAATACACATAACCTAACCTAATGGAGGTTTTTCATTAGAGTCACTAATACACAAAAGTCTCAAAATAGCACTCATCACCTTCACCATTATCAAACAATTTTGCCAAAATCTATCATCTAAGATAGTTTATCTCACATCCTTAGCTTTTGGTATTTTCAAAATCTTCTTGAAATCGTGAGAGGTTACTAAAGCTTGAAAATTAGATTTGTGATCATATAAACTCTTAAAGGCAATGAATGATGTACCAAATTGGGTGGTCACAGGTCGAATGATTTCTGTCCAATCAGGTCTTTTTCTCAACCAATTAAAAGACAACTTATTGTTGTGGATGGAAATAGTAATTCGTGATGCAAGTTGGATCAAATTAGCCACATCAGGTACAATGTATCTTTGAAACATCATTTAAAATCACATTAATACAACGAGCTCCACACGGAGACCAAGAAATCAATAGATATTTATCACATAATAATCTTCCCGCATCCTTGTAATTTGCAGCATTATTAGTGACCCAGTGAACATTACTCTTATAACCAACAATCTCGACAATTTCCCCAAACAAATTGTATAAGCTTTCATATACTTACAATATCAAAAGCACCTACAAACAAATCTGATGAATGCAACCCCCTTTGGATAATACACTAAGAATTTGATCAGAGATATTTGTCCAATATCCCTATAATCCGTCACAGATTACCTAGCATCTTTCAACATATTCACATGAACTGCATTGTAGGAAGGTCCTGTATATCTGTTTCTGACTAATGTTCTCTATAAGAATCATACTAGTTTCACAGATTACTTAGCATCTTTCAACATATTCTCATGAACTGCATTGTAGGAAGGTCCTGTATATCCATGTCCCATGGAAGCTACTTTGCTCATTGCAATTGTAAAAAAGAGAGGAGAATTAACCACATTAATCGGTATATTTGTATCATGCAGTCTTTCTTTACTTTGCCAAACTAGTTTAATCGAAGGCAGGGTAAGAAGCATCATGTATACCTTTTGAGAAATATGATTGTGTGTTGTCGGATGTTGAAGAAGCTTTCATTTTACAAAGACTTCTTTCTCTTTTTGTGCTATATGTCTCTCATCTTGAACTGTATTTAATCCGCCACCGTACATCTATATTGATTTTCGTGAACTCTCTTTCTAAATTGTTTTCATGAGAAACCTCACATCTGCTAGAACTTTTAAACATGAGATAACATTTCCTTTATACATATAAATCGCTGTTCATATCTTTCTTAATTACATATAAATCAGTGTTGAATTTCTAAAGCCGCCAAGTTACCCCTTACCATCCCGTTTAACAAGAAACGAGATTAAATTGAAGATGAAATTCGCAAGGCGTTATGATCCTATTTAACAATCATATTCAACATGAAATCATTTTCATGTTTAAAGGTTCCGGTGGATGTTAGGTTTCTCATGAAAACTACTTATGAAGTGAGTTCATAAAATCAAAGGAGATTTGTGGTGGTGGCTTAAATACAAATCAAGAAGAGGACACATGTAGCACACAAAGAGAAAAAGTCTTGGTAACAGGCTTCAACATCCAAGAATGCACAATCATATTTCTCAAGAGGTATACATGATGCTCTCAGTCTTCGATTAAATCAGTTTAGCAAAGTAAAGAAAGACTGCATGATACGGATTTAGCAGTAGCTATGTGGTTATATCATACTTGTATACCATTATATGTCATTAATTCTCTTCCTTTTTTCCAATTGCAACAAGCAAAGTAGGTTCCATGGGGCATGGATATACAATTTCTTTGTACCATGCAATTCGTGTGATCTTGTTGAAAGATGCCAAACAATATGTGAAACTTTTAATTGATTCTCATAGAGAACATTGGTGAGAAACATGCTGCACTATAATGAGTGATGGATGGATGGATATTAAACAAAGACCTCTTATCAAATTCTTGGCTTATTTTCCAAAAGGGGTTACATTCATGAAATCTATTGACACGTCTGATATTGAGAGTAATGCTGAAAACCTATGCAATTTGTTCAGGGAAATTGTCGAGATTGTTTATTATAAGAGTATTGTTCACTTAGTAACTAATTATGCTGCAAATTCCAAGGCTGCAGGAAGGTTATTATATGATAAAGATCCATTGATTTCTTAGTCTTCATTTGGAGCTCACTTCATTAATTTGATCTTAAAGGATGTTTAAGCTAATTTGGTCCAACTTGCATCATGGATTATAGTTTTCATCTACAATAGTAAGTGACCTTGAAATTGGTTGAGAAAAAGACCTATTTGGACAGAACTCATTCGAATAAGGGCCACCTGGTTTGATACATCTTTCATTGCCTTGAAGAGTTTATATGATCACAAATCTAATTTGCAAGATTTATTAACCTCTAATGATTTCAAGAAGACTTTGAAAATGCCAAAAGCTAAGGATATTAGACAAACTATCTTAGATGATAGGTTTTACAAATTTGTTTGGTAATGATGAAAATATGCTTATGGTAAGGAATGAAATCAAAGAGTTGTCTTAAAGAAAAGAAAGTACCTATAAGTAGTATGTTGATATTATTGTTGCTCGTTGGGATAAGATGTTACACAAGAGTCTTCATGTAGCAACTTATTGGCTAAATCCAATATTTCAGTGTGAAAGTGATAGTCATGACGAAAAACAAGAGACATGGGTAGGGGTTCTTGATATGCATGAGCAGATATCGAGTTTAGACGCAAATAGGCAATGTAGAAGGCTGTTTTAGTAATCCAATATTTCATAGTTAATCAAATTTCGGGACATAAGGGTGTTTTAGTAATCTAACCAATAATGTAGAAGGGCCAACCAAAATAAGATTAATACTGTGACAACTCGAGTTTCTGACTTTTGCTTTCGCATTAAATGCGCGTTGACTTTGACTGTTTAGTAGTTGACTTGTTGGACTTGTAATTGTACGCGTTGTGTTTTAATGAAACGTGTTGTCATTGTGCATACATGTAACTACTTGTGGTTGTAAAAGATAATATTAGAATTATTATTTAATACACTTAGTCTAGATCACGAAACATGGCACACAGTTCGAAGGATTCGAAGGACCACGAAACATATCCTTCGATTCGAAGGATCAACTTTCGGTCCGAAGGATCTCGAAACATATCCTTCGACCAAGGACCTTATCCTTCGACATCTTTCGGCCCAGCCTTTCTAATGGGCTTGGCCCATTTCTGTGATACGTTTAAATACGTGAGTGCATGTAGTCGGCAGTCACTTTCAACCCTAGAGCCTTTCTGTGAGTGACGGCAATTTGGAATTCTCGAAGCTTGCTTTAGTTTTCGATTCACCTCGGTTAGTATCCAAGCTTTGCATGATTATTTAATTGTTATCCTTGTTAACTGTTAACCGAATACATGATTCATTAATATATATATATAATGCCTGATCTCATGTTTGAATCCTTGCTTATTGATGATGTTGATTATGGTAAACGAAAACGAAACAAGTGAACACGGTTTGGTTAGTTTAAACACAAAGATCAAAACCTGCTATCGATTAGGGATTTTGGTATTCTGTTTGGATTATTAATCAATATTATAGATCGATTGTAGTGAGAAATCGTGCTCGTATGATACTCGTTATGTAGATGTACTGTTAAGTTTTGGTACCTGTTGTGATTTGTTTGGACATGCATGATCGATGATGATTGTTAATGATGATGACGGCTGTAGATGATTAGGGTTTCTGTTTCTGTAATTGATTGCGTGATATCCGTAACTGATTGTGATCAAACGTAACTGATATGTATCGAAAGATACTTGCTACTCGAAACATAGTTGTTGTCGAAAGATGCTTGTTAGTCGAACCATAGTAACTTTGACCGAAAGATAGTTTGGACCGAAAGATAGCTTTGACCGAAAGATGACATTGGTCCGAAACATAACATTCGGTCCGAAGGATAATTGTGATAACTGTTGTCGAAAGATAATAGTTGGATTCGAAAGATAATAGTTGGATTCGAAAGATATATAATCATGAACATATTTTGAATGTTGGAATGTATGTTTGATTTATTTGGCATGCCATGCTTAGTGATGAATGTTAACATTTGTATTCGTGCGCACTAGCTGATGATTTAATGTGAAATAATACGTGTTGTGCCGATATGCAAACTGACTGTTATGTGAACATTAAATTGCATGCGTATCATTGCGAACATGAACTGATTTGTTATACGTGCATACAATAGGACGTGATTAATTACTTGTGAGTGCATAACCTAGCATACCGAGCAAACCAAGGTGAGTTCACACGAGCCAAGGCATGGGTTCCCAGGGTGGGAATGGGTTGGATGATTACTTGTGCATACTTTGATATTATAACGAACGATTAAACTGTTGATGCTTACGAACTGCCTTCGCACACACCCTGGTCGGTAAAGACTATGGTCGCGAACAAACTACTCAACTGCCTTCGCACACACCCTGGTCGGTAAAGACTATGGTCGCGAATTGATTAACCGCCTTCGCACACACCCTGGTCGGTAAAGACTATGGTCGCGAACTATTCGAACCTAATCTTCGCACACCTGCCTGGGAGGCCGCGATGGAACTAATCATATGGAACGTAATGATTAAACCATTACTCACACTATACGATATTGAACTTTAAACTGTGAACTCGCTCAACTAGTTTGTTGATTATCTGCTGCATGCCTTGCAGGACCTTAGGTACATAATGGAGCTTGCACTGGAGGAGCGGGACGTTGTGGGCAGTGGATTGTGAACGCTATGTTTAAACATTTCGAATAATTGAACTTATGGTTTACTTGGGTTATTTACTTATGCTTCCGCTACTGATACTATGATTGTTTTGAAACATCAATTGTATTGAATGAGGTTTTACGAACTACTTTATTTATGTTATGCTATGTTCAATATGATTGATGGCTTGATCCTGGTCAGTCACGCTCCCAAGCGGTGATACTCCGCGTGTGGATTTTGGGGGTGTGACAAATACTCAATCCCTAATCTTTACTTACTATTAAAGGAGACTTAGCGCTGACATCGCAAAAGCTTACGTGGCGAACAATGAGGTGTGCCAACTTAGCGTTCATTACTTCATTATTACATCATAAATATCACTTTCATTTATTTTAAAAAATCATCTCATTTATACAAAATACAAATACATAAATTAAATTAACCTTTTCATTTGAATATTAAAATTAAATGTGGGTTATTAGAAGGGGGCTCAATTAATGTTCTGTACTGTGATGATGTATCTTTCAATCGTATACTTCTTCCCTCTATTCCTCCAGAATCATCTTTCATCTTCAATTTTCCCTTTCCTTCTCTTTCACACCGCTTTGTTCTTTCCTCTTGCTTCTGCTTGATTTGAAGTGAACCAAATGATTAGGGTTTCCACTTCTTGCTTTTGCGATCACAAAGTTACAATTGTTAATTTCAGAAGAGCTTTTAGGTTTTTTGATACTAGGCCCTAAATCTCGTTTTGGGGCATGCGTTTGTCGTCTCTTTTAATTTAGGGTTCACAATAATAAACCATAAATTTGTCATTGGTACACACGTGGCTATGGTGAGTATCAAAATCAAGTCAGCCTGTCGCCATGGCGTGGCAGCTATGGAGGATGGCAGGTTATTGCCTGCAACCCTGTTGTAGCCTTAGTGGCTTGGTCCTTTTTCATTCTCTGAGCCTCACGAGTATGTTAAATGTTGTTTTGGGTGTTAGTATTTCGTTTTGTTATTCATGTTGAATAAGCCTGGATGTTAGATGTTGCTTTATGTTATAGGGTTTTTTGGGGGTTTTGTTATTGGTTATCTTGAATATTACTTTGATTGTTATTGTTTTGTCTATAGTCAGTTTAGTTATTAAGGTGGGGTGAATGCATGAAGGTGGAGTAGATGAAAAAGAAAAAATTCTCAACGCACGCAGTAGTAAATCTGGAATCCTAAACGATAAAATTATAATATCATGCAGTGGTAAATCAGATTTAAATTCAAGAGTTCTATTTCCTATGTGTCCCTTGATTTTCCTTAAGTTACTAGCCTCTAAATCTCACCAATATATTTAATTTAACGCCTATATATACTACATAAACTAGTTTTTAGCAAAACTAGTTTTAAAATATAACTTCTTTTTGTATTTGCACATATTCGTGATCGATCGATCGATGATGAAGGCTGATCATCAAGAACTTCCACTTAGTTTCATAGAATCAGAGATACTACCAAGGCTCCCGGCTAAATCCATAGGCAGTTGCATGCGTGTCTGTAAACAATTGAAACCGTTTCTTTCGACGCCTACATTTGCCAGAATGCACCTCCACAACGTAACCATCAACGACTTTAAACTTCTCCTAGACCGCCCTGTCATCCTCGTGATGCATTTTTTTAGCAAGTTTGGATGGCTTGGTATGTTAGCCTCGTGGGAGCGCCTACTCAGCTAATGTTTTGGAATCCAGTTACCGTTGCCTACAAGAAGTTGTCATCGCACCCTAGTTTTTGCTTTTCCACGGGTATCTATAACGATGTGGTCAATTTCTATAAAGACTCGTCGAATGATTACAAGCTTTTGTATTTAATTAACTGGGGCGATTTTGGGGCTTATATCTATTCCAACAGATTGGATTCTTGGAAAGAGATTGAGTTTTGAATTAAGTCTAATGACCCATGCACTTGGTGTGTGCCTATCTGGTCCCCGGTTACTGTCTGGGGCCAATGCCTTTATTTCGTCGTGACATCTAGGACTTTTGAATGGATTGTATGTTTTGAGGTGAAGACGGAAACTTTTAGGAAAATACAATTTCCTCATCTTCCACGTGAAGTAGGAGAATATTGTGGAAGCTTAGTGGTTCTAAACGGATGCCTTCGCTTGCATGTATGTACCGCGAGTGGTGGCGATTGGCTTGCGGTTTTTGGATCAGGAAAAGAGTTTGGTTAGAAAACTGAATGCGGAGGACTTTAGAAGATATCGAAATTTGTGTTCTCAGAGTTGGGAGTATGGATATGTTGAGACTCTTGTATCACCAAATCCGTGATTGGTGATTTTTTTTGGTTTTTTGGGGCGTTCGATTCGATTTTAAATATGATAAACTTGAATAGTTTCAGTGTTTCACTAAACATTAACGGTTGATAATACTTGTAGCCAAACAGTTTGGTGCATTTATTTTTACTTTTTTTTGGAAAAGCTTGTTAACTATTCAGTGATTAGTGATTATTATGAAGAAAAATTTGTTAACAAATAACAAAAGTTTTTTAGTTATAAACCTGTTTATATATTAAAATTAACTAGTTTTTTTTACCCCCGGTGTGTTGCGCCTTGGGCTTCCGTTTGCCTTGCAATGAATTTATCTCAGGCATTATGTCTTTGTAGCTGTTGATATAGTTTTCAATAGGTAGGGGGACTAACCTGAGAAACCCGAACCTTAATAGGGTCGGTTGCGGGTGAGATTTTTTTAATATTCAGAAGTTGTTATATGGATTGGTTGCAAGAGATCATCAAAGGTAATGACTATTGTTTTCTTAATGATCAGAAGTCCAGAAGCACAAGAACAAGAAGGAAACTCAAAGACAAGGCCATACCTACCGTAAGGTATAAGCCTTAATGAGTTTTATTTCACAATTTGCTAAGAAATAGCATGTTTGACTCTAGTTAGTCAAACTAATGATGAACAGATGGAACCATTGTCTAAAGCCAACCAATCACACAAACCATTGTCTAAAGCCAACAAATCACTTTTTTTTGCTTTTGCTTTCTTTCTTTCTGGACCTGAAGGACTATAAAGAACTCTCTATTTGATCACCCGTCCCGCTCTAGTCTTGCGATTTGCTCGGTCCGCCTCGAGGCTTGGAATCTTCAAAAATCTCTTAACAATAATTAGTCGCTCATAATGTGGATTGGATCTTCAATCATTCCACATTATGAGTGGCTTAACCTCGTCCGCCTCGAGGCTTACGCCGCCTCGAAAGTCTAACAGAAAACGCCTTGAGGCCAATTTCTGTCTTTTTAAACCTTGCTCAAAACACATTGCTCAATCAATGATGTCATTTGTTTAATAAGATTTTTAAACGAAGGACCCATTGCATTAGATGATCTTGTTTGTTCAAATGTTTTGTCTGCCAGGTTAATATCAGTTGAGGATGAAACATCGGCTTCGGTTGAGGATGAAGCAAATCGCAAGACTAGAGCGGGACGGGTGATCAAACAGAGAGTTCTTTATAGTCCTTCAGGTCCAGAAAGAAAGAAAGCAAAAGCAAATGCAAAAGCAAAAAAGAAGTGATTGGTTGGCTTTAGACAATGGTTTGTGTGATTGGTTGGCTTTAGACAATGGTTCCATCTGTTCATCATTTGTAGCTCATTTTCATTAGTTTGACCTTGTCTTTTAGTTTCCTTCTTGTTCTTGTGCTTCTGGACTTCTGATCATTAAGAAAACAATAGTCATTACCTTTGATGATCTTTTGCAACCAATCCATATAACAACTTCTGAATATACTTCTCCACTAATCACAGCTCGTTTATCATCATCACCATCACTAGAATTAGGGGTGTTAATCGGGTCAACCCGATCGGGTTTCGGGTTAGTCGGGTTTTTTTATAAAAAAATCTCACCCGCAACCCGACCCTATTAAGGTTCGGGTTTCTCGAGTTAGTCCCCCTAGCTATTAAGGTTCAAAAATTTAATATACATTTTACACAAACACAAAAGGAATAATGTTTTTTTAGTTTTTGTTGACAAACAAAAAAAGAATAATATTTTTTTTTGCTTTTTGTTGACATAACTGCAAAAAAAGGATGCTAAAAGCAAATTAAATACCTTCACATTTATCTTCATTGTGAGATTTCCAAAGTACCGCTTTATTGGCTTCACAACATTCTCAGGCCTACAGCACTGAGAAACGATACCCAACTCAGTTTCGCAAACTCGTTTAATTGTTCCTAAAGTTTTCAAATTGAAAAAAAAAATTATCAGTGCAATTAACAAACAGTAAATTGGGACTGCAAAATAAAAAGTCCTACAAAGTTGAATAACCATAAGTTTCTTTAGTTTTAGCTTACGGAAGAATCACAAAAAGTTGATAACCATAAGTTTCTTTAGCTTTAGCTTATGGAACATTAAAATTAGTATCATTTTTGAAACTTTTGGAGGTAGACACAAAGGGCCGGCCCGTTAGGCTTACCAATCTAGGCACAGGCCTAGGGCCACCAAAAATCAAGGGCCTCTAATTTTTAGTAAAGTTCCATATATTATATATGTATCAGGCTCAAATAAAAAGCAAAAGTTTTTAATAAAGTTACACAGATAAAAATTGTTTAGGAAAAAAAAGGCCCACATTCAAAACCCAGTTTTTAAATTAAACCACAGACATAACTGTAGTCTGTAGCAACCATCTACATCTCGACCCCATCCGAATTCCGTGAATCAGCGCCAAAAATCCCTAAATTTGAGCCGCAGTCATCGTTCCTACCTCCTATCGCAACCTGCTCGTTCGATTTTCTAGGTTATCGGTTATCATTAACGGTAATCACTCATGGCATCTATCGGGATTGGATGAGAGTTTATGGGCAAAATTATGGCTAATTACTAAACGTAGATTAACTTTAGCAGCTAATTTTTCTATTAATCTCTATATGTTTTGCAAAAGGGCCTCCATTTCGTAGTCCGCTTAGGATCTACAAAAACGTTGGAACAGCCACACAACAAAATTATAACTACATGTGAACATGATTGTGTTAAGTTCTACCATTTCAGTTTTTTATAATTTATCAATAAGTAATAACTCAATTGTGTCATGTTTGACCTTATAAATTTAAGCCTTTTAAAGTGATTATTGTGATTTCAATTATCAAATCAGAACAAGTTAATCTCTGCAACTTCTACTTGGTCATTTTGATCAAAAGGTTTAAGTGCATTAACTCATGATATGGGTCGATTTGGGTATATATTTTATCTCATAATGAAAAAAAAAAGAGTTAGATGTGTCAAGCTAATTGAATATCATGTTTTAAGAATGTTGTTTTGAATAACTCATTAAAGTTTTTATATGAATTTTATAAAGAGTAATAAAGAGGATTCGGTAAATGAACTTCACTCGTTCCAACTCTTAACTCAAAACCCATTTATGTCTGTTTCTTAAACCATTGCTTTATTATACAACCCCATGTATACACGATTATATAACATTAAGTATTTTTATTATACTATTATATCGTTTTCATATATATACATCACAAATTCGTTGTGTTTTTTATATGTTTATGTATTAAAATGGTATACAGCTTTAAGATTTATATCATTTTCATTATTTATCCTAAAATTTTAAATATGACCCCAGAATTCAAAAGATATTCAAAAAGTCAAGCTTTTGTAAACCTAATGGTCAGCCTTTTGTAATCTCCAATAGGTGGAACTATGAAAGCCCATTTACAAATTTTGTCACTAAAAGGGCATGGAAACAACCACTTAAGCAAAAACACATACACAAATCACCAAATGGCTTTCAACTGTGCATATCGCATTTTTTAAATATGACATTGTTAAGTAGGAACAAGTAAAAACCTTATAACAATCAATGCACGATGGGAAACATATTGGGAAAAAAACTACTGTAGTAAGTTGAAAACTATATCAACAGCTACAAAGACATAATGCCTGAGATAAATTCATTGCAAGGCAAACGGAAGTCCAAGGCACAACACGCCGGGGGTAAAAAAAACTAGTTAATTTTAATATATAAACAGGTTTATAACTAAGAAACTTTTGTTATTTGTTAACAATTTTTTCTTAATAATCATAATCACTGAATAGTTAACAAGCTTTTCCAAAAAAAAAAAAGTAAAAATAAATGCACCAAACTGTTTGGCTACAAGTATTATCAACCGTTAGTGTTTAGTGAAACACTGAAACTATTCAAGTTTATCATATTTTAGATCGAATCGAACGCCCCAAAAAAGCAAAAAAATTCACCAATCACGGATTTGGTGATATGAGAGTCTCAACATATCCATACTCCCAACTCTAAGAACACAAATTTCGATATCTTCTAAAGTCCTCCGCCTTCAGTTTTCTAACCGAACTCTTTTCCTGATCTAAAACCACAAGCCAATCGCCACCACTCGCGGTACATACATGCAAGTGAAGGCATCCGTTTAGAACCACTAAGCTTCCACAGTATTCTCCTACATCACGTGGAATATGAGGAAATTGTAGTTTCCGTCTTCACATCAAAACATACAATCCATTCAAAAGTCCTAGATGTCACGACGAAATAAAGGCATTGGCCCCAGAAAGTAGCCGGGGACCAGGTAGGCACAGACCAAGTGCATGGGTCATTAGATTTAACTGAAAACTCAATCTCTTTCCAAGAATCCAATCTGTTGGAATAGATATAAGCCCCAAAATCGCCCCCATTAATTAAATACAAAAGCTTGTAATCATTCGACGAGTCTTTATAGAAACCGATTACATCGTTATAGATACCCGTGGAAAAGCGAAAACTAGGGTGCGATGAAAAATTCTTGGAGGCACCGGTAAGTGGATTCCAAAACATTAGCTGAGTAGGCCGCTCCCATGAGGCTAAACATACCAAGCCATCCAAACTTGCTAAAAAATTTGCATCACTAGGATGATCAGGGCGGTCTAGGAGAAGTTTAAAGTCGCTGATGGTTACGCGGTGGAGGTGCATTCTGGCAAATGTAGGCGTTGAAAGAAACAGTTTCAATTATTTGCAGACGCCCATGCAACTGTCTACGGATTTAGCCGGGAGCCTTGGTAGTATCTCTGATTCTATGAAACTAAGTGGAAATTCTTGATGATCAGCCTTCATTATCGATCGATCGATCACAAATATGCGCAACTACAAAAAGAAGTTATATTTTAAAACTAGTTTTGCTAAAAACTAGTTTATGTAGGTATATATAGGCGTTAAATTAAATATATTGGTGCGATTTAGAGGTTAGTAAGTTAAGGAAAATCAAGGGACACATAGGAAGTAGAACTCTTGAATTCAAATCTGATTTACTACTGCATGATATTATAATTTTATCGTTTAGGATTCCAGATTTACTACTGCGTGCGTTGGGATTTTTTCTTTTTCATCTACCCCACCTTCAAAGGTATGTTTCATCAGTTTTAATTTAATGCATGATTATATGGTCCTTAAGCCACAGTGGGGATGTTTTTGACATGGTTGTCTTTAGCGTTCGAGAGATCGAAACCATCATAAATAATCATTATAATTATGAGTTTATGTTAGTAATTTTAGATTGCTGAGATTACACATGCGGATGCTGTTTGGCTTGACCGGGGTCATGCATCTGAAATCTCTGAACTACCAGATGCTCTTTGGAGGCTAAAGGAATTATGTTTCTTAGCCCCTTGCTTTATCGATGTCGGCTTAAGGAGATCAATTCGGTTCTTCTTTGATTACACAAGTGGCTCAATGGAATGGTTCTCATGTAAATATTGCCATTTCGTAGTCTTTTTTACCTTTACCATGTTCTCTATATCCTTCTTATTGTTCAAAAAATAACATCTTTATGCATCTTATTCTCTTAAAAGTCATGGCTTTCTACGTTTTATTATATAATGATTGCGTTTAGTCGTATAAAGTTGGCTACATTATGGATTCATACTTCAAAGTTTTGGAAACAGTGCATTAAAGAGGAATGCTACACTGGATTTCTGATGGGCTTCATGCTCAGTGACGATGGCGGCTATTAGCAGTTGGAATCAACCCGGATCCCTGATCACATGGTTTGGGTAGGAGAACGTACCCGTCGGCTCAGTAAGGCACATGTTGAGTTTCATTTATGTTTGGCATAACATTTACGTTTACTCTTTATGTACATGTTGCGTTCATTTTTTTGTGGTCTTCGGGTTATTTTCTCTTTTCTTCTTTGTATTAGTAATGCATCAAACTTAGAGGAATTAGGGTCATGGTTGATTGGGATATTTTATCATACGCTTGTTCTTTTTGTCAAGAACGCTAAATGCGGAAGCTGAGTCTTGAAATTTTACCTCATTGACCTGGTAATACTTTTTATTTTGTTATTTGTACTGCCATTTACTTTGTTATTTGATCGATTTTGCACTTCTTATCTCAATCAATTCTGATTAGAGTTTGCATTTGGCTACAAAATTGGTGGATTTAAGATAATTCTGTGTAAATCTCGCTCTCCACATATAGTGTAAAAGAATATTAAACTATCTGAATGGGCCTATGTCACATCCTATGATGTACAAATTTGAACTCTGGCTGTTTTTAAAAATAACACATAATCATCAGAAGTATCAAAGTCAATGTGTCTGTAGAAACCGACTATAATGTCCATTGCATTTGTTAATCCATTTCTCAGAACTAACTCTTATATCTAACCTGAGTTTTTAGGTGAATGCTAGCATATCTAACTCTTATGTCTAACTAAGTCTTTGGCAACCCTACAAGAACATGTACAATGTATGTCTTTGGCAACCCTATAAGAAGTAACACCATGTATGTCTTTGGCAGCCCTACAAGAACCGCTGAAGCACTTTTCAAAAAGTAAGACCAGGTGAAAATCCTATTTCTTATAAATGTGCATACAATGATTTAGTGGAGTATGGTGATGTACATACTGTTTTTTTTTTATCTTAGTTGAACTGTTTAATGAAATCGAAGCTATGCAACCATTGTTTGGTGTTTGGGTTACTAAGTCAGGCGATGATGATTTTGTGGGTGTAAAGTGTAAACCAAGTTGAGGATGTAATCGTGGAATGGCGTGTTTGAGAGACGGTAGATGTTCACCTGCAACCTCCAACGCAGCCATGGTTATCCCCTTCATTTACACCCTTCTGAGCTTATGAATCTATGCAAGTTGCAGGTGAAAATCTTATTTCTTATAAATGTGCATACAATGATTTAGTAGAGTATGGTGATGTACTTACTGTTTGTTTTGGTCTTAGTTGAACTGTTTAATGAAATCGAAGCTATGCAACCATTGTTTGGTGTTTGGGTTACTAAGTTAGGCGATGATGATGATTTTGTGGGGTTAAAGTGTAAACCAAATTGAGGATTTAATCGTGGCGTGGAGTGTTTGAGAAATCGTATAAACAAAAAAAGGACATGTCAATTATGATGCACATGATGTGTAGATGCCAAACAGTTAATATCAAATTACAATAACGTATACAAATAGAATAGCATGGGACAAAATTTGACCCCTATCTTTACCTACTATTAAAGGAGACTTGGCGCCGACTTCGCAAAAGCTTACGAGGCGAGCAATGAGCTATGTCAACTCAGCTTTCATTACTTTATTATTACTTCATAAATATCACTTTTATTTGTTTAAAAAACCATCCCATTTATATAAAATACAAATACATAAATTAAATTAACCTTTTGATTTGAATTTTAAAATTCAAATGTAGGTTATTAGAAGGGGGCTCAATTAATGTTCTGTACTGTGATGATGTTCACGGTGGATGTTCACCTGCAACCTCCAACGCAGCCATGTTTATCCTCTTCATTTACACCCTCTGAGCCTATGAATCTATGCAAGTGGCAGGTGAAAATCCTATTTCTTATAAATGTGCATACAATGATTTAGTGGAGTATGGTAATGTACTTACTATTTTTTTGTTGTTGGTTGAATAGTTTAATGAAACCGGAGCTATGCAACCATTGTTTGGTGTTTGGGTTACTAAGTCAGGCAATGATGATTTTATGGGTGTAAAGTGTAAACTAAGTCGAGGATGTAATCGTGGCGTGGCGAGTTTGAGAGACGGTGGATGTTCACCTCCAACCTCCAACGCAGCCATGGTTATCCCCTCCATTTACATCCCCTGAGCCTGTGAATCTATGTAAGTGCCAGGTGAAACTCCTATTTCTTATAAATGTGCATACAATGATTTAGTGGAGTAAGTTGATGTACTTACTCTTTTTGTCTTAGTTGAACTGTTTAATGAAATCGAAGCTATGCAACCATTGTTTGGTGTTTGGGTTACTAAGTCAGGCGATGATGGTTTTGTGGGTGTAAAGTGAAAACCAAGTTGAGGATGTAATCGTGGCATGGCGTGTTTGAGAGACAATAAATATTCACCTGCAACCTCACACGCAACCATGATTATCCCCTTCATTTACACCCTCTGAGCCTATGAATCTATACAAGTGGCAGGTGAACATCCAATGTCTTATGAATGTGCATACAATGATTTACTGGAGTATGGTGATGTACTTACTGTTTTTTTGCCTTTTGATCACTGATAAAGATAATAAACAACAAAAAAGAAAGTTCGAATTTTGTTCATTTGATATTAAATAGTATTACAAAACTTAGATTTTGAAAAATATCAAAACATTACACGCTGCATTGAACACTTCCTAGGATTTCTAAGACTCTCCCCTTCTTCCATGCAACTTCATCTTTTCTTTATTTTGCAGATCAACTAACATGTCACAAATCTTCTGATCCTCTTTCAACAGTTGTGTGTTGAATTCTTATGCCTTATCCTTGAACTCTGATGGACTAGAATGGACAACTTCATCAAGCAGTGCAATACTACTCCAGGTTTGCTTATAATAATTTTCACTCACGATACCAACTTTTCTGTTGAGTTCTTCATCTGTTCTCTGTTCTTCAAGTGACCATCTTGAAAATTGCGTTTTAACAACGTTAGTATCTGCGTAGTGGTAAAAACTTTTGTTTGCCATTTAGAATATTGGTGGTGTTTTTTGGATGGTTTGTTTTTGGATGAACAGTTTTTTAAAAGTAAATTGTTGATGTTTTCAATTAAACTAATCATTCCCCTTTTATAGTGTTTACAATGGGTGATATGGTAAATGAAGAGACGTTTCCTACTTATGATAACCTGTTTTTGAAGCTTTAAATTTCGGCATTTGGGTTTTTAGATATTTAATTTTATTTGCTTCCTATGAAAACTCATTTTTGAAAGGTTTTGCTTCAAAGGCACACGGATTTTAAATATAAATGTACACATTCATATTAAATGTACATGTATTTCCCTCCTAAATCATTTAATGTACATGGATTTTAAATATACATTTTTATTTAATACTTGCATTTATTTCGGACCATTGGGCTATTAGATATTTAATTTTTATTTCTCTATATAATATCATTGTCAATGCAAAGGTTTTGCATCATACACTAATTCATTTACTTTATCAGTTCAATAATAACATTGACATCAACTTCTGTATAATCTGATGATTCGAAGCAACGATTTATTAAACTAATTGAAGAACAAGTCTATGCAGATAAGGCTACTCTTCAAGAGTTGAAGAGGTGTTTTGATGAATTGTAACTTGGTCTACTCACAAGAGACCAGGTTTCTAGAAACTTGAGGGCGATGTCAACGATTTCCGTTCGTGACTTGTGTGTTGCGAGTAATATAGAATATGGTGATTGAGACTTGTAGTTCATGACAAAGCTCAACGATATACACCGAGAAGTTCAGTACTCAATGGAGTTAAAGTTAAAATTTCTTAATTCTTGCTATTAGATTTTAAATGTTTGATTAGTTTTCATTTTCATATGTAATGGTTACTATTTTAATATTTTAAATTTTAAACATCTTAATCTTTCTTGTCACATTTTAGTTTTACTTATTTTTATGAGTTTAAATATTTATTTTTTCAAATTATTATTCGTTTTATGCTATGTACATCGATTTCAAGCAGTAATACATACGTATCCATGACAGACCAAAATCTAAAATAACTCGCAAGATCCAAAATGTTGAAATTACATTTTTGACTTTGCTCGGATTTTGTAGTGTTCAGTAAATAGTTAACCGTACTCGATTTTGGTAGCTTTCGATGTTATGTTCATATGGAGGACCTGTGGGTGATGGTAAGTTCTTCTTTCATCCGTTTCTTGATCTTTATTGGATAAGACCTAACATACTCTATGCTGGAGGAAAGATTCTACTTTGGAAAAAAATGACAAACGATTTGCAGATGATACCGAACATGTTGACATATTCAAATTCAGTTGAAGTTCAGGGGTGTGTGTGTATATATATATATTGATCTTCTCTCTCCACTTTGATGTATATGGTTAGTTTAAAGATCGTTTTAATCTCCTTTCTTATCGTTTTGATCTCCTTTCTTATCGTTTTGATCTCCTTTCTTATATATAGTTAGATGAAATTTGGTAGAAAAAAATATATATTACATTAACCTGATTTAAATTTTACCCATTATTCTTTCTTGCATTGTAGACTTGTGTTGGTCTTCGAGACCCCACTAATAACGAGCTTGAGTTATCCCCCGGTGGCAGTTTAATATCGTAGGTTGATTCAAGGTACTACATCATTATTAACACTTCTGCATTATATATAAGCCATCACACCTAAATATATGAGAGGTAAACATCCTTTAATATGCATTTAAGCCGCCTTATGTTAGTGCTTCTCATCTGCAGCTCAAAAATCTCAATCTGAACAGGTTGAGATTTTTCAGCCGGAAATGAGAAGCATTAACATAAGGCGGCTTAAATGCAAATTAAAAGATGTTTACTTTCCGTATATTCAGGTTTGCTGCCTTATAAATAATACATGGGTCATAAATAATGATGTAGTACCTTGATTAAACTTGCAGTATGTAAAGTGGAAGGAATAATCCTGCAGCAGTCAATTCTTTCATGGAAATGAACAAATCATTATCACAAGTATGAGGAGCTATGTAGATATCTCGTAAGTTACTCGATTTACCATTCCATTTCTATACTTCTAAATCTAGCTTAGATTTGTTCATTTCCTACTACCTGTTTTGCGTTTTGAAGTGAAAGTTCATTTCTTGGTATGTTGTAGTTTGTATACTGCTGTATTTGGGGCAACAATCTACGAGGTTTGTTAACCTGATTATAGTTTAAACAGATCTTGGTTTCCTTACCAAACTTATTGAACTATATTGCCTTTTTAGGACAATTTTTTTGCAAGCTGTGTGCCTAAACATTGTTCCTTAGACTGCTAATTAGCTTTGTTAAATTAAGCTGTGTAAGTAGAGATTTAGATGAGTTGAACTTGATCTAATTGAGCTTAATGTTGCTAATATACAATGTGCTAATTTGGTAGCTTTACTATAATCCAGATGGTGGTAGATCAAGTACAACACCTAGAGCTAATGCTACCCGTGTTTAATAAAATGTGCTATGTAAAAAAAGACTCATCAACGTTTGATTTTGTTGATATTAAGAATCAACTAAGAAAATAACCAAATATTGGTTATATGTTACAATCTTTTAACCAACTTTATTTTGTTCTTAGGGATATTGCTGAGCCTATTTCTAAGCAACCTCTACTTATACTTGCATAAGAGATGGGAATGATTTGGTTGCACGCGCAGTCCTTCCTCTTGCGGTATATTAAAGTTTCTTTTTTCTTTCATTCTCATATATTGTTGTTGATAATTTGTTATAGATATTGTTCTTGGTTGTGACTTAGGATCTTGAGTTTGTACTACAATTTCTTTCAACTGGTATATATGGTGTTTGGTGCCTTAGTATTGAAGGTTGGTGTGGTTTGGGTGGCTAGTGTCAATTAAAGATAAGTTGAAGCATATCATAACCAGTTTCATCTTATTCCGTGTGTAGGATCATGTGGTGAAGGTTATATTTTAAGAAATGAAGATGAAAGATTTATAGAACGCTATACCCCAACAATGAAGGATCTTGCATCAAGAGATGTGTCAAGATTTACGATCATGGAATATAGAACAATGTGTGCTCGATTGTATTTAGGTTTCGGTTTATTGTTTTAAACGATTAAACATGTTTGTTATTTAAAAGATGTTACCTTTTATAGTCTATTTTTAATTAAACATTAAAAAATGTATAGTCATTCATCGTTTAATAAAATGTGGTATGTAAATTTTCTAAAAACCACCCGTGTTTTTACACGTGCTTTACATCTAGTACCTTATTAGATAGGGCAAGTCGGATGTCAAACCACAAGGAGTACCGTGGAAAGCGTTATTGTTTATTTGTTTCTTTAGTAATTATGAAATTATACGGAAAGGAATATTGATTGTTTGAGAGTTGTTGAAGAATACGATTGCAAATAAAAGATAATCGTTTACAATCTATCAAAACAAACCATTAAGCAACTAGCATCGAATGCTTAGATTGCATATCCCAAATACAAAGAAAAACTAAGTTTAATTATCTACTTACAAGAACCCTCCAACCGGTGGAAACCACCAGGAAATTAGTCGCTCATAATGTGGATTGGATCTTCAAAATTGATTGCTAATTACATGTTTGATGATAGAATGATGATGAACGTGCTTGGAATCTTCAAAAATCTCTTAACAATGCTCCCCAAAGTCGCCTCTTTGCTTCCCAAGTCGAATAGAATCAAAAGTTAAGTCCAAACCCTAATTTTAAGACTTTAATCACGTTTTCCGAAAGTCTAGGGTCGTAGGCTATGGCTGAGTCGTGGCCTACGCCTAGCGTGTGCTGTGAAAACTTGTTTTGTTCGTTGGCGTAGCCTACACTTGAAAAGCATACTTTGACATGATTCCTTCCTTATGACCGTAAGATACGACTCCTTAGTAGCTTACGACTAGCAGCTTATAAACCTCACTTTTATCCCTTGTTTCCTTCTTCTCGTGTTCACTCAATCGTTCCTCCTTTTTATACGCTTCCGAATACGTGTTAATTCTATAAGGACACTAATATCTCGTAATCACACAATTCCACATAAATAAATACATATAAACTCATAAAGTTTAACGTTTAAGCTTAATAACACACATTCTATTACCAACTCATCACATCCCTACACTTGACTTTTGCTTGCCGTCAAGCAAATCCGTTTGAAACACTATGGCAAACAAGAACAAATACTCCAACCGCCCCTACCATGCCTTAGCAAAGGTCGAAAGTCATACCCCATTCACATATTTGCACTAGATATGGTTTTGAGATGGGTCACATGTTGAAACTAAAGGAAAGGGGTCGTTTAAGCTATACTTCAAGAACGATGAACAAAGGTTACTCACAAACGTCTTTTATATTTCTAGCCTTTGTTGCAACATCTTGAGCTTGGGGTTAAGCAATTTAGTCGTGTGCAAAATCCTCATGCAGCACGTCACTTGTGGATGTACGATAAAAGCAACAAGTTGATTATGAAAGTCCCATCTTCAATCAGTCAATTATATAAAATAAAATTACCAATTGGAAGAGCGGTTTGTCTTCATACAACTATGAAAGTCCCATGTCGCCACCGCCACCGCCATTGCCGCCGACCACCGCCACTACTACGTTTGTCCACTACATTACCTCGTCCATCCTATTCCCTCGTAAGGGATTCACTAAAGTTGGAGAATGGAACAAGGTTTATAAGCTATCAGAAAAAAGTTTTTCCACTCCACCTTTTGTGACCATAAAAATTGCGACCGGACTCTTTACTACCAAATTTACACACAACTTTACTAGAAAACGTTTTAGAAATTTATAAAAATAGATATCAAACAAAAATTACTTTACTAGAAAAGGTTTTAGAAATATATAAAAATAGATATCAAACAAAAATTAATTTGCAAATCAAGCATAAAACTTATACAAATTGAAAAAAAAAAATTTTAAAGACATATATCAAACAAAGATTTCAAAAAATTGTAAAATTTCTACATCGATGTGCTCTTTCTTCCAGTGTTATCACCTTGTAATTATAATGTTATTTAAAAAGCCATATGGATTATTCAAGTGATTAAATACAAGATGATATAGTGAAGGTGGGCCGGTGTCAATTATTAATGAAAATAATAAAACAATTTCAATTTCTACAATTGGATGAAATAAATATTAAACAAAATCTAACCATGCAAGCTTTCTTGCTATTTATAGTATGCAGAATCTCACATCCTTTGTACCAATTTGAGAAAAAAAATAATGGCTACAAAAACAAGAGAGACACTTACATCAGAAGAAACAGAAGTGACACCACAAGAAGTAATATGGAACCATATTTGTGGTTTCCCTCCCCTTGCTCTTCTCAGATGTGCCATTGAGCTAGGCATACCCGATATTCTCGAAAAGCATGAATCCCCGATAACACTTGCTGACCTAGCGTCGGAGATAGGGTGTTCACGCTCTTCATTGCATCGGGTCATGAGGTTCTTGATCCACTATAAAGTGTTTCAAGAAAAGCCAATATCCGAAACATTTGTCGGATACATTCAAAGCCCGGTATCTAGACTCCTAACTAGACATGGAAAGCATAGCATGGCTGACTTGGTGCTTTTGGTAAGCAATCCAGAAATGTTGGCTCCATGGGGCAAGTTAAGTGGTTGGGTGTTGGATAACAAAGAATTACCATTTAAGGCCGCTTACGGAAAAGATTTATGGGAATTTATTGCTGCGAATCCTGATCAAAGTAAGTTGTTCAACGATGGATTGGCGTGTGATGCTCGACTTACTATGGCAGCGGTGTTGGAGGGTTGTCCACAGGTGTTTGAGGGGCTGGGGACATTGGTGGATGTTGGTGGCAACATTGGGACGGCTATAGGGTTGATTGTCGAGGCATGTCCGTGGATCAACGGGGTTAATTTCGACCTCCCTCATGTGGTGTCTTCGGCTCCGGCTTGTAGAGGTGTTGAACATCTTGGAGGCAATATGTTTGATCATATTCCCAAAGCTGATGCAGTTTATATGATGGTTAGTCCATAAAATTGATTGATACATAGAATTAACAAAATGATATTGAATAACTAAAAGGATGATAATATAGATGCTTAATAAAGTAGTAACATAGAGATATGTCTAGTCTAGTTAATTTTCTATACTTGTGCTATAAGTTTTATATCTACATGCCTTCTCCTTTCTTTTTGTTTTGTTGTGTGATATATTTTTTTTTCTCAAAATACATATATCTTAGGTTGACTTGTCATAATTATTAGTTATTTTTAGGTAGTGTTCGTTTCACATAATGTAATGGAATCTTAAGAGAATTGGAATGTTAATTTCACTCCTTATTTTGTTGGTTTCAACAAGAAAATTAATTGGAACCGAAGAACATTATAAGGAAGGGAATCTATATTCTAATTCCAACCAAATTTCATTCCATTTTACAAAACAAACACACCTAAATTACAAATCAAATTTCAATTTCTGCGTGAATTCTCATTCCATTTCCATTACAATCCATGAAACGAACGCTATAAATTGATAAGGACTTAATAGTACTCTATGAGATTGAATGTAAAGTCTTAGTAATCATATTTTAAGTAATGACTAAGTTTTTGGATGTTGTAGAAAATCTGCATGATTGGGCGGACGAGGAATGCATTGCGATACTAAGAAAATGTCGAGAGGCTATTCCACAAGATAACGGGAAGGTGATTATTGTTGATATTGTATTAGAACGCGAAGAAGATCACAGGTTCAAAGGGGTGCGATTGGTGTCTGATTTGACTATGATGACTTATACTAACAAAGGAAAAGAGCGGACGTTAGCAGAATGGTCGTATGTGTTTCATGAGGCTGGATTCACTCGCTACACTATAAAACATATTCAAGCACCACAATCTGTTATTGAAGTGTATCCTTGAATGTATCTTGGTTTTTACTCGGTGGGTTTACTATTTGTGTTTGAATAATGTATTGTTGTTTTTCTTTGTTTATCAATTGCAATGTTGTTTTATTCTAAAATAAATTAAGGGACCTAATTATCCCACACCCCAAAATCTTATTTTCACATGCTGTATACGGTCGTATAAGGTTATATGGCCCGTATAGAATAAAGTGTAGACTTCGTGAGATGGTTTTGGATGCTCCCCGGACCATTGATACTACCTTTTTTACCGACATTGGATTGATGGATCGGGTCCGGGCGATCATACCAGCCACCTCCCCGTGGGCTCGTTTATTTGAGTCTGCCCGACAGCGGGCCCACAGGGAGATTACTTTAGAGTTTTTGTGTACGTTTACTTTTGTGGATACAAGGGGTCGAGAGTTGGAGCATTTTTTGAGGACAACCACTATTACCTTTACTCTTTGTGGGGAGCCTCACCGGTTGACGCTCCTCCAGTTTGCGGTGGCGACGGGACAATACACACATGAGGAGTCCCAGTCACACGTTTTTTTAGATGCACCGGTCGCCACGACATCTGACGTGTTGTGGACATGGTGGCGCACTATAGGGGTTGGGGAGTTCGCGACATGCGTTCGTGATCCCCGATGGTGCGGATGTCGCGCATTTACGACCCGTTGCACTGATACCTCTATCGATGTATTACCGTGATGATTACGGGTTGGCATGATAGCAGGGAGTGGGTCACCTAGAATGACCTATTGTGTTTACATGGCTTACTTACCGGTGGTGGGGGGCAACTTGGCATACAAGTTGGCCACATACTTTACCGAGTACGTGTTTAAACACGTTTCTAGCCACATCTCCTGTGGCGGCTTCGTCACCCACCTGGCGAAGCACTGGCGCCTCTTGTCCCAGCAGGCAGGGATACAACAGTCTCGATGAAGATTGCTCACCTGGTGTTGACGGACAAGATCAAGGTTATATGGTTGCTAGACGAAGGTCAGACGAAGTGGAACCCGGGGCAGCCACTCCCGGGCGAGGGCGGCGAGGGTGAGGCCGAGGGGGGGGAGAGGGGGTAAAGGTGGTGAGGGTAAGGGGCGGCGAGCCTGTGGTCGATCTCGCTGATAGGGGCGGAGGATGTATCGGTTGAGCGCCCGTACGAGCGACAGAGCGTGAGGCAACGTGTGATGCCTCCACCGGGGTTGGAGGAGAGACTGACTCTGGTCGAGTCGGATGTAGCTGCTGTACGGTCGGATGTAGCTGTCGTACGAAGCGACATATAATGGATGGTGGAGGCCATCACTACTACGCATGCGAGCGCGCCCCTACCTCCACGAGCTGGCGCTGCACCACCGGCGCAACTGTAGCTGCTTATTGTTTGTTGTTTTAGATTTGAAACATTGTAAATATTTATCTTTTGTTTATATTGTATTTTGTTTGTTGATGATTGTTATCGAATTGTTTGTCGTATGCACATGTTTTGTTGTTTGTATATATTGATTATTAACCTAAAAATACTAGCATAACATAATCGGCAAGATATTACAAACTCTTAATATAATAAAGTCGAAAATTATTCAACACCCGTACGTATACGTTTATTGCTAATATACTCGTATATCCAAAAACTTATTATATGTTCTTTTGGTTTAAAAAAAAAAATTATATACGGACCGTATATAATTTTCGACTTTATTATATGAAGAGTTTGTAATATCTTGCCGAATATACAGCCGTATACGTGTGTTAAAACCCTAAAACTTCAAAAACCCTTCAAATTAGTCAACTTTGGCCGTATAACATTATACGGGCCGTATTATAATGTTATACGGCCCATATACAACAAGTCAAAACAAAACATTCCATTACATTTAATTCTGTGCCACCACATCCCATACGGCCCGTATTCAACGACACAGTAAATTAAGTAGCACCCGACACCTCATTTGAGCTAAGAGGGACTAAACTAAATAAACCAACAAAAAACTTCAAATGA
The DNA here is from genome assembly GCF_002127325.2 of Helianthus annuus. Classification (NCBI taxonomy): domain Eukaryota; kingdom Viridiplantae; phylum Streptophyta; class Magnoliopsida; order Asterales; family Asteraceae; genus Helianthus; species Helianthus annuus. The sequence goes on along the minus strand of NC_035435.2, from coordinate 5,406,239 downwards.
AAATTAGGTCAAACCATACCTGCTTACGGTATTGTCCCAATGCAAGATATTATGATAATCACTTAGTCTTGGTGGTATCGAGTTATCTATCATATTTCTCATCAGTGTCACCTTATTTGTGCTTTTATTTGTTGGTCCACGTTGGCTTGCAAACTTAAACTTAGAAACATATCTTTGCATGGAAGTTATTGTTAAGGGGTGAAGGCCTTTTGGGCCTATTTTGGCTTTGAGTTGGAAGGCTTGTTTCGGTTTTCTTGTTTCTAAGTTGTTCACCTAGTTACAGCCCGTGGATGTAGGTTTCTGACTGATGCCGAACCATTTAAAATACTTGTGTAGTCTATTGTTTATCGTCGTTGTATCATGTCTGCGTGTTTATTATGTTTGTGTGTAGATTCACTTTCCTTTGATCCTAAAAGTTATCACCATTGAAGAGTTGTGGAATATAACCATTATATATAATATAATAACAATCAGCACAAAGCATAACTTGTGGTTGCCTTTTGCCTTTACACGCGAGTGTTTTAAACATTTTAAAACGCAACGTGCTTGATAAAATGTCTAAAAAGAAAAGATTCCAACATCCATAGCACAAATACTAAAATTTTACTTAAAAATAGTTCAGATTCAAGCCCCTATCTTCTAGATCTTGCATCTTAATTATCAGCGTAAAACCACACTACCTAACGGTTACACAATTACAAGTGCGTGCCTCTAGTTATCACGACACTCGTTACTAAAAATTTACATATATAATCAAGATAATACTCAAGCTTTTTGAATATTAGCTAGTTCGAAGAACGCCCCTTTCTTATTCTTGAGTTGATTAAAAGTTCCTTGCTCGACAACCTTTCCTTCAGAAACGAAAGCAATGGAATCAAGGTTTCGAATTGTGTTTAACCTATGCGCCACCACGACCGTTGTCCTTCCCACCATAATCTGATCCAATGCCTCTTGAACAACATGCTCCGATTGGACATCCAGGGCGCTTGTAGCCTCGTCCAATAGTAATATTGTTGGGTTTCGAATAATCGCTCTAGCAATCGAGATCCTTTGTTTTTGTCCTCCTGATAGTTGAACACCTCTTTCACCACACTCGGTGTCGTATCCATCTTTAAGTGATCTATAATAGATAGAGGTTAAATAATGACATCAAAATATAGCTTTCATTTTGTAAGTAAAATGGTTTAAAATGTTTTTTAATCGTTATATCATGTGTGACACATAAAATAGTGACCAAACACCATGTATTTTATCAGTTTGCATAAAGTTACTTCTATTAAATGATAAAAAAAATAAATTAAATTAAAACTAAATTTTGCACACAATGGATAAAATATTTATATTTTCTTGTATAGAGATGAAAATAATGTAAATAAATTTTATTTTCACATAAAATGTTTTAAAAACTAGACCAACCAAAATTCAACAGTCCAGTCCAATAAAAAGGTCGACCAACATAAAGAAACAAGACCCGAAGTATTTCACAAATTTTTCATCGATTTTATCAGATTCGATAAAATAAAATTGGTTTGTTTGTGCCAAGTACATTAGATAGTAATCAAACCGGCATAATGGTCCGTTTCGATCCGACTGCTCAATTCGGTCCGGTTTTTAAAATTAATTTTTGATTTTCGTATAATAAATTTTTAGAGTAAATTGTCAAAATCATCCCTGAGGTTTGGACATTTTGTCATTTTCATCCAAAACAATTTTTTTTGTACCTTATAGTCTCCACTTTTGAAATTTTTTGTCATTTTCATCTAAACGTCTAATTTGCTTTATTTTTTCTATCAAACATTTGAATGAAAATGGCAAAAAATCCTAAATCTCATGGACGATTTTGGCAAAAAAGTCAGATGTTTGGATGAAAATGGCAAAAAATCCCAAAAGTGAAGGACTGTATGGTATAAAAAAATGTTTTGTATAAAATGACAAACATGCCCAAACCTTAGGGACGATTTTGGCAATTTACTCAAACTTTTAAATAAGCGTTAATCGTGTATAACATTTTAAAAACCAGACCAACCGCCATGTCTCACAAAACGGTCCACTGACGTAAAGAGGTAAGATCCAAAGTGTTTGTCTAATTCAATAAAAAACGCTCGGTCCAGGTACATTTGCTAGTAATCAAACCGGTACATCGGTCGGTTTCGGTCAGACCAGCTAGCCCGTCCCGGCGTCCGGTTTTCAAAACGTTTATTAACAACTCAACAAATTATCGGTCGGTTTCAATCAGACTAGGTAGTCCGGTCCGGTTTTCAAAACATTTATTAACAACTCAACCAATTATCGGTCAGTTTCAATCAAACCAGGTAGTCCGGTCCGGTTTTCAAAACATTTATTAACGAACTTACGAGATGAAAGTATGAGCATTTGCAGCTTTAGCAGCCTCAATCAACTCCTGTTCCGATGCATCCATCTTCCCAAACATAATATTATCCCGAATCGTACCAGAATACAGCACAGGCTCTTGACTAACGAGTGCCATATGCTTTCTGTACCACTCAATATTCAGCATTCGTATGTCAACTCGATCAACTTTCACTGTACCTCTATCTGCATCGTAGAATCGTTGGATCAATGCGATTACAGTGGACTTTCCGCACCCGCTTTTACCCACCAATCCGATGCTTGTTCCGGGTTTTACTTCTAAACAAAAGTCTCGCAAGATTGGGGTCTCGGGTCTTCCTGGGTAGGAGAAATCTACCTTCTTTATCTCGATTCCGCCGATGAGTTTTTCTAGTTTTACCCCGGTGGATTCGGTTTCGTCCTGTGAATGCTGCACATAAGGTGTTTGATGGAATGTTTGATAGAAATAAATGGGTGCACACAAGGTGTTCGATAAAAATACTGCTGTGTTTGATAAAATGTGTGCGCACACAAGGTGTTCGATAAAATGTGTGCGCACACAGGGTGTTCGATAAAATGTGTGCGCACAAGGTGTTTGATAAAATGTTTCAAAAAAATAAAGGGGTGCACACAGGGTGATTGATAAAAGGTGTGTGACACAAGGTATTTGATAAAAGGGGTGCACACAAGGTTTTCGGCTGCACACTATGTGTTTGATAAAATACTGCAAAGGTGTTCGATAAAATGTGCTGCACGCAAGGTGTTCGATAAAATGTGCTTCACGCAAGGTGTTCGTTAAAATGTGCTGCACGCAAGGTGTTCGATAAAAATGCTGCACGCAAGGTGTTCGATAAAAATGCTGCACGCAAGGTGTTCGATAAAAATACTGCGTGTTTGATAAAATGTGTGTGCACACAAGGTGTTCGATAAAATGTGTGCGCACAAGGTGTTTGATAAAATGTTTCAAAAAAATAAAGGGGTGCACAAAAGGTTGTCGGCTGCACACTATGTGTCTGATAAAAATACTGCTCACAAGGTGTTTGATAAAATGCGTTGCACGCTAGGTGTTTGATAAAAATGTTGCACGCAAGGTGTTTGATAAAATGCGCTGCACGCAAGGTGTTCGATAAAATATGCTGCACGCAAGGTGTTCGATAAAATGCGCTGCATGCAAGGTTTTCGATAAAATGGATGCGTGCAAGGTGTTTGATATATAGTTTAGCAGGCGATTTGTTAGATTAAAATGTCTCAATGAAGATGTGAACATGAAAGGAAAGAAAGATTTACTTAATTACTTACATTAGCATTGCTGGAGATGAGTGACTGGCGATCGAAAATGGAGAAAACGGAAGCAACAGCTGTGGAGCCTTTAGCGATATCAGAAGTCATACTTCCAGCATCAGCTATAACCTTTCCGGTGCTGATCAATATAAAGAACGTCTTGAAAACATCCCCAGCCGATATCTCCCCAGCATCAACCAGCTTCCCACCATACCAAAAATCCAAAGCCCAACAAATAAACGTTAACCCTTGCGCCAGACCGATCCCTATTCCAGCTAACCATGCCTTTTTTCTCGCTTCCTTTCTCGGCCCATCTTGAGCCTTATCGAATATCTGAAGAACGATCCCTAAACTCCCGAACGAAGTCACGATTCTGTGATTGTAAACAGCCTCAACAGCGATCTGAGTACTTTGATTTTGGTACTTGATAAAGTTAGCCGACATTGTAGACAACAATACTTTTCTTGCGTAGAAACAAAGAATCGTGAGTGGTTGAACCGCGATCATCACAAGTGCGAGCTTCCACGCCACGACTAGACCCATAATCATCGCGATTAAGACACCCGAGCCCGTTTGGATTAGTAATGACATCCGGTCAGCCACAAGCGATTTAACCATTGACGCTTCGTTACTTAGTCTAGAACATAACGCACCGCTAGCATTATATTCATCGTCGAACCAAGCCGGTTCAAACGTTAGAATTTTCTCTAGCATTTTTGATCTGATTCTTTTTGTTAATTGTTCACCCATGTAAGCGAAGTTATAATGTTGTAAAAGATTAACTAGAATCGAAATGACCGCAAGCGAACAGAAAATAACCGAATAAGTTCTGATTCGCGCGTTCATCTCTTCGTGATTCTGTACAAAAAACGCCGAAATCATTCCTCCGATTGTCAACGCGTAAACCGGTTGCACCGCCCCAAACACGGCGGCAGCAAGGCTACCGATCAACCCTTGTTTCCATTCTGGCGAGTTTAACAAAAGGAGCCGAGAAAACGACGGTGGAGGGTAGTTCGATGATGATAACGACTGCGGATCATTACAAGGCATTGGTGAATCGAACAGGGCCGGGCTCGATTTAGAAGTGCTTAACCTTGAAGCACTGCTTCTTACCGCCACCGGGGTGCTATTCTCGTGTTCGTTAAATGAACTGAATTGCCTTTGAAGTTTGACTAATCGAGCGTAATGACCCGTGTTGCTATTGATCAAATCGTTATGTGAACCTTGTTCGATTACACTGCCTTCGCTCATAACGGCAATCACATCTGCATTTCGTATCGTCGCGAGCTTATGTGCGACAACCTGTTAATATCAACAATCAAGATTTAGCGTGTGCTTCTACGAACGTTTATTTATGAAGATTTTGAAGTCTAAAAGTTATATTTATTTTTACCATTGTTGTTCTTCCCATGGCAGCTTGATCAAGAGCTGTTTGAACAAGCTTTTCTGATTCTGAATCAAGTGCACTTGTAGCTTCATCTAGAAGAAGAATCACCGGGTTCTTGATGATCGCTCGAGCTATAGCGATCCTTTGCTTTTGTCCACCGGATAAAAGCGCCCCTCTTTCGCCAACCTTTAAAATCAACAAACTCGTTAATACTTTTTTCTAAAAAGGTTGGGTTGTGATAAATGTGTTAAACAGGTTGGTGGGTTGTAATAAATGGGGTTAAACCCGTTGTAAATGGGTTGCTGGGTTGACTTGTTTAATTAAATGGGTTGAACATGTCAACCCCAACATGACCCAGGTTAGAATGTTAGATATAACAACCCAAAACCAGATTTTTTTTCGTGGGATGTTTGTGTTCGAATTTTGAAGCTTACCTTTGTTTCGTATCCTTCGGGAAGCTGGCGGATGAAATTATGAGCGTTAGCAGCCGTTGCAGCCGCGATAACCTCCTCCATGGTTGCATCAATCTTTCCGAACATTATATTTTCCTTAATCGACGTTCCAAACAGCGCGTGTTCTTGACTAACCAACCCCATTTGTGCTCTCAACCATTTCAACTGCAGTTTCTTTATATCCAACCCATCAACCCGAACAACACCGCGATCTGCATCATAAAACCGTTGAACTAAAGCAATGGCGGTCGATTTACCACTCCCGCTTGCACCCACAAGAGCAACGGTGCTTCCCGCTTCGATTTTCAAGTTAAACTCTTTGAGAATAATGCAGTTTGGCCTTGAAGGGTATGTGAATTCGATGTTTTCGAATTCGATCTGACCGTTAATCGTGTCGGGTACAAGCCCATTGTTGTCGTGACCGTCGATTTCTGGGATTCGGTCGATCCTATGGAATATTCTTGATGCTGCTACTGATGCTTCTGTGAAGTGGTTCAGTTCTGGTAATGCCATCCCAAGTGATCTGCAAAACGGGCCAGTCAGTTGCGTTAATGGGTCAAATAGATAAAACGGGCCGGTCAGTTAGGTTAATGGGTCAAATTGCTTACAATCCACCCAAAATGAAAGAAAGCCCGGATGCATAAACCCGCCCGCCACTTTCGCCTTTATACATAACCAAACGGCTTCCATACCAAGCGACCAAAGCCCATATCGCGAAAGAAAGCCCGGTACTCCCAACCGCGAGACCTTTAGCAATGCCTTGCTTCAATCCCATTTCCGTTGTGCGGTCCAAGATCGTTGAGTACTTATTGACAATCGTCTTTTCAGCAGTGAATGAATAGACGGTTTTTATAGAAGCAAGAGCTTGTTCCACGATACTGTTCGCCTTAGCGTACTCTTGGAACGATTTTTTAGACAAAAATAAGAGGTATTTTCCATAAATAAGGCCCGGGATTATTAAGAATATTAGCGTCGGAAAAGCGACTAGTGACAGTCTCCATGAGAAGTATGTGCAAAATGCTAGTCCTGATAAGAACACTGATGTGTGCATCAAGAATTTTGGCACCTACGACATAGCCAAACAAAACATTAGTATGATGCGTATGGGGGGGGGGGGTAAAGAGGGTCCACTGGTGCGTCAGTTTACAGGTACTCGCTATATAAAAAAGCGGGTTCTTCTGTAACGAAATTGTGAGTTTGACCTTTTAATTGTCGTTGTCATGATTCCTTAAGAAAAACGTTTTTACGGAGGAAAGTTTATGCTTTTTGACAAAAACATGAAATTTTCCACTATATAGTAAAATTCTTTTTTGATACCTTTTTTTCGGTGAGAAAAACGCAAATAGTTTTTGGAATATGAAAAAAATTTATGCATTCGCCCTTAGATCAAGAGATTATGATTCCGACACTGGTAATGGATCAAAATAGGCCCGAGTGTAAACGGGTTGGTTGGAAAACACTTTTTTATATCAAAACTAATACATAATTTATGCAATAATTAAGATTAAGAAACATATTGTAAATAGATTTTTGGTGACTTTATCATGTTTGACTCATTTGGCACTTACCTTTATATGATTCGACGGATTTGTGACGAACATAACGTATAAATCAAGTAATTTATACGATGATAACCGAGTGTTTAATGTTATTACCTTTTCACTAAGGACTTCTTGTAGGAGTGAGGTGTCTTTAGAAATGCTATTGATGATTTCTGAAGTTGTTGCTTCTTGTGAATCAAAAAAACCAACTTCTTGTCTCAAAATAGCCTCCAGATACTTGTATCGAATCTTCAAAACCTGTCGTTCGCTTATTTTACTCCAGCAATACCCTTCTGTAAACCCCCACAAAGAAGAAAAACCGAATCTAGTTATGGGTTTTTCGGTTTTGTATGTTTATAGAACAAGATCAAACAAAAAGAAAAGAAAAATTTACCCATAAAAGCCATCAACATAACTCCTAATCCAATGTACACAAAAGCTAAACTACACTGTACAAAACAAAAACAAAAACAAAAACAAAGTTAAACGGGTTAAACAGATCAACCAGAACACCACCCTTTAATTAAACGAGTTAAATAAGTGAACACAAAAACAATACATATTTGTTAAAAGGATTAGATATGATCACAACCCAAAACCAGACTATTTTCGTGCTACAAAGCTCATTTGCAACGAAATAAATCGTCGCATAGCTAGAATAAAAATGCATGCTAGCTAACCTCTCCGATTTCGTTCATGAAGTTTTTCGGGTTGTGTTGAACACCTCTACCATAACCCAAATGATTAAACAAACGACTAACAAAAAGTAGTAAAACGTTTGTAGAAGCTCCATCACCAATGGCTCCAAGTGTGCCCAATAGTATGAGCAATTTGTCGAACCAATCGGCATACCGGAATATTATCCTTATCGACTGCTTCTTCTCCGGCGATTTCGTCGGAGAACTCATGGTTTAGGTGAAGCTTCTTAGAACAACAAGTAGCACAAGATGTATATGGAACACCCTTTGCTTTGTTTGAATATTTGTGCATGTATATTTATAGATATATTTGGATTTTGGTATTATTGTGGTTGGTATATATGTTTTGTGAAAAGATGTGTAGGGAATTGAATATGAATAATTTGTACATGAGTATACTAGAATAATAATTAATAAGCATGGAAAAGATGTTGATTTTGGTCATTCTCCTTTTGTATTATTATATACTAATATTTTATTATTATTTTCAAATGGTGTCTTACTTTAGAATTCTTATATTTAAATACACAAAAAGATTGCTAGTAATTTAAACTGAGTTTTGTAACAAGTTAAAATATGTAATCGTTTAATTTGAGTTAAGTTTGAGTTAAAACGGATCAGATATCATACATCACATCATATGATTTTAAGTGCGTTTTAGTTTCAACTAAAATAGAAAATTTACTCATTCGATCAACCGATACAAAAATCTAACACAAATAAGGCATATGTTGAATTGTCGAATGAAGACTTGTGTCTTTGGGTGATCGAAATGGGACAATCTTTTCAAAGGGTATAGTTTAGGGGACATCATGATAATTAGTTTTGAGTGTTTGCGAAATTGACGATGATTTGATATTTTGATACCTAGAACACATATAACTGTGATAAATTAGTAATTTATCTGTCGCGCGTTGCGATGATGTAGTGCCTTTTTTAAGTAATTCAAAGAGGCGGTTAAGTCCATAGCATATTATATATGTGAACCCGTGTGTTATAAGTTATAACAACCCTGTCACAACATTCAATCTATTATTGACAAATAAGGAGAAAGAAAAACACCCATAAAAAGTAAAAGTATAATTTAGAGAAGAACCAACGACAATAACAATCAAACTTGCACAACAACTGTTAATTTGAATCAGTAGCTTTTAAAGCAAAAGCGTAGTCCTTAATTTAAGTTTCTTGCATCCTCTATACCCTAAAAATCATTAAAACAACCAAAGGTACAGGCTTTTGGTAAATGTACACACGCTTCTCAAGGGGGCGAGGAAATTAGACAGCTAAATCATCAAGCAAAAATATTTAGCCCTTTGAAATGTTCACTACAAATCCAAGTGTATACCATTACATTACACACCAAACTACATACCATAAAATTAAAGGGAATTGGCCTGTAATAATCCCAACTAGAGGTCATTGGTCCGAAACAGTCTCACATTTGAATATTCCCCCCACTAGTCCCACTTTTCATCTATTTTTCCTACACCAGTCTCCCGTTAAAAAAAACTTAACAGAGTTAAGCCTTTTTACAAATTACAAACAGATTTTTAGGAATTTTGATCAGAACGACGATACAAGTCCATTGATGTAAAACTTACCTCGACATGGTGCTCCAAATGAGTTGATTTTTGTTAATTGGAAATTTAAACACCCGACTTGAAACGTTGTTTTCATCGTTTGGAGTACCGTTTCGCGGTAAGTTTTACATGAATGGACTCGTCTTGTCGTTCTGATCAAAAGCCATAAAAAATTGTTTGTAATTTGGAAAAAAACATAACTCCGTTAAGTTTTTTTAACGGGGGACCGTTGTAGGAAAAATAGATGCAAGATGGGACTGGTGGGTGGAATATTTAAGGATGGGACTATCAATGGCCAAAGACATCTAATTGGAATTATTACAGGCCAATTCCTCTAAAATTAACAAAAGAAACCGATCTGAATGGATAAAAATGGATTCACATGGTTTGTTTTATCTGTTACACCTTTCATTATTGATTAGTTAAATTAGTGGAACACAATGGAACATAATGGAACTATATGCTGGAAAAGGTGTTACCGACTTCGGCCTTAAGGGGTCGTTATGTGGCAAACTTGTTTTATGGGAAATCTCACGTCTAATGAAGAAATGTGTAAATCTGTTAAGGAGCTAACAGATTCCTACATGAAGCACTTAAACGAAGAGAAGAAATATGTGTAATGTCACGGCCCCCGACCCGGTTTGACCCGTTTCAGGAGCCGCGGGACAGGAATCCCGTGGTATTTAATTTAGGCGACAGCGGAAGTCTTTTAACACAGGATCTTTTAATACAAAAAAATTGCCCGTTTAATATATTACATAAAGTTTTAGGGATAAAATCCCATAATTTACAATAAGATGATTTCACAAGGAAATCTTTATTTTTCAAAACATGTTTCTTTATTTATTCACATTGAGCCACTTCTCTGAGCTTGTAGTGCTTCACGGCACTTTCCTTGGATCACATCAGATCACCTGAAACATGTTTGGAAAAGGTTTTGTCAGCGGGGAAATACTGAGTGAATCATTCAGTTTTACTGAAAACATTACTTTTGTTATAATTTACAGTATTAAGGGGGTGTTTGGGATTGCGTTTTCAACTTGATTATTTGATTATTGTGTTTTGAAATCGCAAAAAAAATCTATTTTGAGTGTTTGGTAAAAAATTAATAAAAAGTGATTTTTTAAGTTTTGTAGAGTTCAAAACGTGATAATCCATAAGTAGGTCACCCCTTGCTGCAGGAAAACGTGATAATCCAAAAATTGATTTTTTACGTTTTCACTTATTTATTTTTTTAAAATATATATACTTGCCAAACACTCAAATAGTTGATTATCTGATTATTGTGATATCAAACAACATAATCAAATCCAAACAATGTTGATTATCTGATTATTGTGATATCAAACAACATAATCAAATCCAAACACTATCTTTCTACAGCACGTTTTGTTACAGCTAATTATCTGATTCTGATTATTCAAAACGCATAATCTATTTTCAAAACTCAACCCCAAACACCCCTTAAGAGCGATTACAATGTTTCTGATATCAAACCAACTACCCACAGTACTTGTCACTCGAGCATCCATCGGTAGCCTCTTTGCCCGATGGTGTCTGTGACTATGGTCATATCACTCATTGGCTAACTCGTTGTCCAATAGTGACGGTTATCAAGTAATGTATACAAAACCCCACATACCGGCTGTAATATGGTGATTACAAAGACTTAATCCCTGTAATTATAACTTTGGAAATACTTGGAGTTTTGTAAAATAGTTGATAAAAAGAGAATGACTCACATTGCAGATTTAACGAGCAAGATATAAGCCTACTGATTAGCCTTGATTAAACCTAATTTAACATAATGCACACACAAACGGGTTAGTAACTAATACAGCAGTTACGTCAATTCATGAGATTAAACCCTCACAACGATTAACAAGTGCAATACTTAACAATTCAATCGGATTCACAACGAATAACAGAGCATAGTCCGAATTCGAACAGTACTCAAATATTCAAGTCGAAATCACGACGAATAATCAAAGTATAAGCTCAATTTGAGCAGCACTCGGACAATCGTTGGATAGTTATAATCGATCGGACGTTGAATCGTAATAACGATCGAGTTATTACCCTGATTGCGGCAGCACTTCGTGAATTAGTGTGTGTTGTGAACTGTTTTACTTATAACTCGACGTACACATAAGCTTTTTACGTCGTTTTCAGTTTTAATTTCAAGTCCCAAGGTCGGCTATTTATAGCAATTTTTGGGACTCGCTTACGGACCGTAAGCCGTTACCCTTGCGGTCTGTAAGCTAAGCAGTCTAATTATAGGCTGCCTAGGCTCGGGACTAGCTTGGCTGAATCAATAAAATTAACCAATCAGCTTTGACCAACGTTTTATTTAGATAAACGTTTAGCTAGGGTTTGCCCCCCCTTGAGTTTTAGGGGCCCTGATCTTGATTCTGTTTGTTCTGAAAATTTTAGGGCTAATGCAGAATTACTTGTGTCTCTCAATTAGGGTTCCCTTAATAGATAATTATTATTCTAAGTATTATTTTTAGTGAGAGTTGTTACATGTAAGAAGTGTTGGATTCTTAGGTTTTAGTATATATTTTTTGGTCCATTGAAATTTAGGTGTTTATGTTGTTACATCATGCTTAAACATACATTGTATATAATAAGCATGAATGTGGTACATAAAAAGGGAAATATTAATTGACAAAACCTATGTAATGTAACATCATAGTGTTACATATATATTAGCGTTTTGTTACGTATGTAACATCATGTTGTTACATAAAACGCCAAATAAACGCTTTGTATTAGATTAACATATGTAATAGTACATTGATACTGATGTAATCAGAAAAATCGTTTCATACCTAACATTTGAAAAAAGAGTTGGGAGAAAGTTCTATTCTTAAAACGGCCTCTAGATAAACCAAATTTCAACATTTAATATTGCAAGTTCAATATCCTATAAAATATATTAACATTAGATGTTACTTAGTAGGAACAAAATACATATAAACTTAGGTAATTAAAAAGACTAAAAAAATATAAAGCAAAATGCATCATGTTCCCAACAACTACATGAGTCACATATGGGTTATAAGTGATATTAATTTTCTCTCAATTAAGTTATGTTTGTTGTGAACATTTATCATCTGTAACATAAACAATTATGCATAAGGATCACATGCAAATATCCCTCAAGTTTCCATATTTTATGGTTTACTTTCAATTAAAAAAAAATTATGTAGAAATAAAGTATTACTTACTATGAACATTCAAAGTTGGTACTAAAATATGTAAACAACAATTGCATGCCCATTTTAAAACGGAGAATCATCACTAAGGAAACATCGGTACAATAAATAAAACAACAGTGATCAACACTAAAGCAAATGATCGCAACATACATAGCAAAAACGAAGAATCATTACTAAAGAAACGGTGATACAATAAATAAAAAACAACGATCATCACTAAGAAAACGATCGCATAAGAAGACATAAACAACGATTCCACTAAAGCAAACGATTGAAGAGGAAGACATTACCGCAGATATTGTTAAAATTGCAGATAGAAAACTGACAGAGGAAAACAAAGAAGAAAGACGCTTAAAAAGAAGTTAAAGAAATAAATAAAGAAAACAGACACGTGTAATAAAAAAACATACATAAGTGGCAGCTAAAACCTACATGGACCTAACATGCAAAATTAAAAAAAGGAAGAACCGATAATGCAAGCTTAGAGGGACCAAAAATGGAGAATTACAAAGCGGAAGGGCCATCGTCTGGAGGTGCTTTCATCACCGACTTTGATTTTTAGTATATATGGTAACAAGATTTATAATGTTAGCCTTTTGTTTTTCATTTTAATATTTTGAAAATATTATCAATATGTGAGTAGTTTTATTTGTACGTTATACATATAATCTCTGTCGCACCATGATTATTTTGAAAATATTATTGATATGTGAATAGTTTTATTTGTACGTTATACATATAATTCTTGTCGCACCGTGCTCAGGAAAGCACCAATGTAATGCGTAGCTAAACCTGAAATTTTTGAAGACAGATTTCTTTTTAATCCCATCGTGTATGTGACTTGAACCTAGGGGTGTTCAAAAAAATCCGAATCCGAAATCGAACCCGAAATATCCGAAATTCCGAATCCGAATTATCTGAATTTTCGGATATCCGAAAAATCGGATATCCGATATCCGAAATAAATTCTATTTTTTATTTTTAAATATATATAAAGTATTAAAGTGAAAACCCTAGATATGTCTTTCTTTTCCTTATCCTTTTGACATCGCAGCCTCATCATTCAAAATTTCAACCACACATCGCACCTCATTCCACAAACTCTAGTTCTTCGCTAGTGATTCCTCCCTCTTAACTGTATTCTCTGCTTGTGAGAGTTGGCTCATTTGAATAGCTACCTACAAAGAATCCGTTACCGGTAATCGGCGGTGGTGGTGGTAGGTCTAGAAGCCGTGATGGTGGTGGCATCGGCCTTGAAAAGTGAAAGATATGGATGATGTTGATGTTGACGACCAAGAACAAGTTCTTGCAACTTTTAGTTTCTCCACCTTTTGGACTTCTATTTCTATTTCTATACACAACCATCTGGTTTATATTTTTATTTGCACCCAAAAGAAGGTGTTGGTAAAATTTGAAGAAGAAAAGAATGCATTAGAGAAAGTCTTGATGTTGATAAAATTTTGAATCTCATCAGATTTGGAATTTTAGGTGCTTTGAACATCAAAAGAATAGTTCTAGGTGGTGTGCAAAAAATTAATTACTTATAGGTAATTCTCTATTTGATTCAGCGACATTTAACCAAAATTTCTGCCAAACCTGTAAGTCCTGCCACCATTCTGCAAAGATTCTTTTTCTAGCTGAAGTTCGTTGTTTTAAACCCGTACATTCAGAAGTTCGTTGTTTTAAACCCATACATCTTTTAAAGTCGTTGAATCAAACTAATATGTTCATAAATGTCGCTGAATTGAACCCATATGTCATAAATGTCGCTGAATCAAACTGATACGTATATAAACTTCGCTGTTTTATTTCTATATGTTCATAAATGTTACTGAACTGAACCCATATGTTCATTAATGTCGCTGAATCAAACTGATACAAAGCATTGAAGGAGAAGAGTATTGATCCTGCAAATTATACTAATCATTTCTGCATTATGGTTCTGAACGATAAGTATAGTAAAAAAGCTAGCCTACTTCATGTGTCATTTACCTTTCCCAGCTAACCTACTAAATATTATATAGATTGGAAACACAGTTCTATGCTGAAGAATCACGTCAACATGGCAGCAACTTTATTGAAGTTCTTATTAAAAACAACGACTTTATGTGATGTTGTAATTCAAAACAGCAACTTTCTGAATGTATACATATCAAACAGCAACTTTCTGAACTTATGTGTATCAAACAACGACTTTCATTAACTTATAGTATCAAACAGCGACTTCATTAATGTATTTGTTCCATTCAGCGACTTTAAAAGATGTATGGATTTAAAACAAGGAACTTCTGAATGTATGGGTTTAAAACAACGAACTTCAGCTACAAAAAGAATCTTTGCAGAATGGTGGCAGGACTAGCAGGTTTGGCCGAAATTTTGGTTAAATGTCGCTGATTCAAACAGCGAATTACCTATAAGTAATTAATATTTTGCACACCACCTAGAAGTAGTCTTTTGATGTTCAAATCACCTAATAATGCAAAAAATTCTCGGATTTAGGTGTTTATGGAAAAAATATTTTATTTTTTAGAATTTTGGATATCCGTTTTAATATCCGAATTCGGATAGCAAAATTTACTATCCGAAATATTCGGATATCCGGTTTTGAACACCCCTACTTGAACTCAATACCTCTAAACTTAAGTGTTTACGAAGGCTTTATCTTTACCAATTTCCCATCAACCCCATTAGAGCTAGTTAAAAATTAATATAAGTAAAGGATAATGTGGGGCAAGAAGTATATGCTAAGTTATTGTATAGTGATTGTTGCTTTATATTCCTACCAAGCCATTGTTGGCTTCTTTTTGTGTTTCTCTATCACCATATTGACTTCCAAAATTAACCTAATTATGTGTGTCTTTTCACACTTCCATTTACAAATAATCGAAAACAATTTAGTGGAAGAAGTTATCGCATCATCTTCCAATAATTAACAACCATGAAACTGAGTGAGTTTGAGTGAATTGTTAGATAGTTTAAAATATCTCTGTTTAATTTTGTTGTTAAATAAACGAATATAAGTAGAATGAACATATGTTTTGTTTATTGCATTTACGTTTCTAATTTTTTCGGATAATCTATTCGTCAGTGTATTGTTTAAGTGCGATTACATACAATTCGTTTATATCAAACATATGTATATATTGGGATAGGATAGTGTAAAAAGGGTCTAAAGTGTGAGAAGTGTAAGAAGTGTTTAAACAACTAGATCTTTGATCTAATGGTTGAGATCAATAGGGACCAAATTGTAAATTGTGTTTTAATTATTTGGGCCGATTCGAAAATTGTAGGGGTAATAATGTCTTTTTATATGTTTCAAATAAGGTAACCTCTCCTAAATTCCAACGATCCTTCTCCTAAATTCCAGCGATCCTTGTTCATCCTTATTCTACGAATCCGGAAACATGTAACTGCTACAAGAAAATATAACACTATATAACACCATATAACACCATATAACACTATGTAATACTATATAACACTATACATCCATCATAGACCTACTACCAGAAAATATAACATTATAACACTATACATCCATCATAGACCTGCTACCAGAAAATATAATAGTATAACACTATAACACTCTATAAAAACCTTCATTCTGCAACCATCACTATATAACACTCTATAAAACCTTCACTCTGCAATCTTCAGAAATTATAATTGATGAACGATAACTCACATAATCTTAATGGATCTTAAAAAAAATACAAATTCGTATTCCTATAATAAAGGGTGACGGTTATGGAAGGTTATCAATTAATTGAATCAATGAGAAAATTACTTGTTTACTCTTTTGAATTAATTTAGACTGAGTACACATGTCATTTTCATAATATTTCTCACACTTCTCATACTTTGGGCGTTTTGTACAGGATCTTTAATATGTATATATTATATGTTTATATCTTATCTAAATTTATGTTTAATTAAATAGCTAAACGAATAAACATTGTAAATAATTATCATGCATAATTTAAATTAAATTCAATATTTAGATATGCAGTTTTTGGTCTATTATACAGTCATATTATGTGTATTTGATATACATTTATTTATTTATTTATATTTAAGGGTGAACGGGGTGGGCTTTCACCGCGCGGCAACAACGCCATTCCCTCACCATGCAGCAAGCTTGAAATCGGGGACTTGTCACCGCTTGAAACATTTGAACGTATTGAAGTTTTGGATCGTTGGAAAGGTTAATTAACGGCTATATAGTCGTTTTATTAAAAAAAACAAATAAATACATTTATAAATAATACCATTTTGCATCTCATTTTTCACCCAATTCACATACTCTCACTTTTAATCTCAAAATTCTCATACAATGGATAGACAAAACAAGGGTGATGGCAAGAAAAAGGTTTCGGGTTCCGGTTTGAAAGCGAGGGGGCGCGGCTCGCAAAGTAGACGAGGCAGATCAAGTGGTTCAAGTGTGCCATTTCAATCACAACTCGGTATTCCCCATACTCTCAACCTCCATATTTTTATGCCCAAACTACACAACCGGGTTTCTACATCGAAAGACGTTGAGATCACTTAGGTTTGATAAGAATTTGGAGACGTTTAACATGCCACACGACAATGTTCCACCGGAGATGTTGGAAATCACACTATCCCGAAAACGCGAGATCGCAAAAAAAAATATAATTGGCCATGTAATTTCTATTTTTTATGGTTTTAATTTATTTTACTAGTTTTAATTTATGTATTGTCTTTTTTCAATTTAGTTTAATGTAATGACTTTATTTAATTGATTATGTTTTATTTATTTTGTTTAAATACATAATTTAAATTAAAAAAAATAGTTTACCTCCAAAAAATGGTTGGGTGGAAAGTTTACCCCTTCCCATGAGGTGACTACCTCTTTCACCCTAATATAAGACCATGTGTAGTGGTACACATGAATAATGCCCTACGCATGGGCGTTCTACGCCATGTGGCAGTCCAGTCAGCAATGGGGCATTATGGGTCGTTTTTCTAAAATAGGTGTACTAGGATGTGGGCATTTTGTTAAAAAAAGGGGTGTAAATAAAATTAAATAAAAAAAATCAAAAACCTTTATTGGACAAAGAAAAAGTAGAACAGTAGTGATTGCCCAAATCTTTTGAAAACGGCGTGGAAAAAACGTCAAAACGATTTTTTTTGAAAAAAGCCCAGGGGGCGGGCTTGAGGGAGTTTTGGGGCGTGGAATTCAACAAAAACGCCCAAAATTTGACGCCTACGGATACTCTAATATGTGAGTTAAACTTGGCACTTACAACATTAGTTTATGCCTTAATGTGTGTGTATCAATCTAAGATTTTCTACTATTATATATCATAAAAAGAACAAAACCATCAATATATCGGTTTTACTTGAATTTATATTTGTAAACAATTCTACTTGTACTTGTAAGAAAAGCTTACGAGACCAAATAAAATGGTTATTAAAAGTTGAAAGTTGAAATCCTAAAAATATATATTCAATTATTGAAATCAATTATTCAGATTTGCTTTTCCTAGTCCCTTTTTCGTCCCAAATATATATATTGCTCATAATGGCCTTCAACAGGCGCAATCCGACGAAATAACTAAACTTTTGATAAAAATAATGATTTTTTAACATACATGATAGTATAAACTGTTTTTTATATAAACAATAATGATTTTTTTTTGCTTTAGTACTAGTCAATAATTTATGCTTTGTCGTTTTGGAGAAATTTGTTTTTAAGTTATAGTTTGTTGTTTTGTTTTGTGACAACATTAATACGGTACCAATACTCGGTATAATAATCGAAAGATAAAACAAAAAAAATGTCATGCCATGACAAAAATGATATCCACAAATAAAAAAATACATTACATCTAGTAAGGTTCAATCTACGCTATACTACTGGAAGAAGAAGAAGGTATGTTAAAAAGGTATTTGTTTTAAAAGATTTGGTTATAAAAAATTACAAATTTGAATGCAGAGAAAACAACTTAAAAGTGAAAAAAGATCTTATTCCTGTTATGAAGACGGTAGATCTTATTAAGGAAGATTCCTTCCTTTGGATTTACAACAGGGCGCATCTTAAAAATCCTGCTTGGGAGAAATGGGTATCTTTTGATGTTGTAGACATTTTGTAGTTCGTTTGTTTCCATTTTTGTTTCTTGTTTGTTTGTTTGTTTCTCCCAGTTTCTTGCTGGCTCTTTATATATATATATATATAGGGTAAGGTTCATGCGAGAACCACCTTTATTGCGAGAACCGCGAGAACCAATGTGAACACAAGCTAAAATAGCTAAAAAAACCTAAAAAAACTCTAAAAAAAACCTAACCCCTACCCCCCAAAAACCTAAACCCCCCCCCCCCCCCAAAAAAAAAAAAAACCTAACCCCCCCCCCAAGCTAAATGCTAAAAACTAAAACCCTCAAAAAACCTAAAAAAACCTAACCCCCCCCCCCCCCCCCCCAAAACCTAAACCCCCCTCCCCCACCCCCCAAAAACCTAACCCCCCCCCCCCACCCCCAAGCTAAAATACTAAAAACTAAACCCCCCAAAAAACCTAAAAAATCTAAAAAAATCAAAAAAAAATCTAAATTTTTTTTTTATTTTTTTACTATTTTTTATGTTCAAATCGCTACTTTTAGTAGCCAAGAAAATTTTTTTTTTTAAATTTTTTTTTGAATACTAAAAGTAGCGATTTTTATATAAAAAATAGTAAAAAAATAAAAAAAAAATTTTTGGGTCTTTTTTAGATTTTTTTTAGGTATTACTGTTTGTGTTCACACTGGTTCTCGCGGTTCTCGCAATAAAGGGTGGTTCCTAATGGATCTTTGTCCTATATATATATATATAAAGTGATTTGCCGTTCGAAAAAACATAAAAGTGAAAAAAAAGGAATAAATCACAAAAAAAATATTATTAAGAATAAGCGACAAAGATAAAAAAATAAATGAAACAATTTATTCAAACTTTTATTTGGTAGTAGGTAATATAAAAAATTCTTTGCCATAAAGGGCTGCGAGACTTTTTCTTAAGAGTTGAAAACAATAATAACTATAATATCTACATAAAATAGAAAGGACAAAAAAATCCAACGACTACTACCATTCATGCAACTTCACAAATGTTGTTGATATCTATGTTGTCAAAGACGCAAGGCGCAGGCGAGGCGCATCGGCCTCACTCGGAGCCTAGGCGCAAGGCGCAAAAAAACGTGGGCTTTTTTAAGAAAAGCGCAGATAGAGAAAAAAAATATAAAAGATATGTTATGCTTTGAAAATAAATAAGATTCCACATATAAAATTAAAAAAACTATTATATATGCCATTTAAGATCATGTAGCTAATAGTTAGTAGCAAAAGTTTAGGACTTATATGTTGTAAGTTTTGGGTGTGTGAATAAAAGTCTCAAAAGGTGGTAAATACTTTGTCCCACATTGGTGTGGGAACAAAGTGAGTGGTTGTTTATAAGGTAAAGCCTTTACTACTCCATTATAGCTTTATGATATGTTTTACCACAAGTCCTACCCGCGCAGGGGGGGTGCAAAAATGAGTTTCTGAGCTGGAATTTGGTTGAACTCGTGCGTGCCCGCACGTCCTGCGGACCCGAATGTAGCTCCGAAAACCCGGGCCTCACGCATGAGGTTTCATTTTTTTATTATCCACTGCGCCTAGGCTTGCACCTCAGTAGCGTTTTTTTCCAAAAAAAACCCATTTTTGCGCCTAGGCTACCACCAGGTGCGCCTAGGCGCGCGCTTTTTGCGCTTTTGACAACATATGTTGATATAATAGTAAGTTTTAGTTATTTAAATAAAGTAAAATAAAAAACAGACCCGCTAACTAGTTATAAAAGTAGAAAGTTATCGTTAATGTGAATACTTAAAAGTTTGTTATTTTTTTCAGTTTCATTAGTTTGTAAACGAACCCATTCGTCAAGGAAATTCAGTTGTTCGCAAATAGTACGGGAACACATGATAAACAAAAGTTTACATGATTCGATGAATCGTTTGAAGCCGTAACCGTTTGAAGTAGGATACACGATTGAAGCCCTAACCGTTTGAAGATAAATCGTTGATGTAGAGAAGTGGCGATTCATATGATTTTATGATGTAGGGAAACAACGGTTTAAGATGAATCGATGAAGTAGGGAAGGGTTCAATGTCGATTGAAGATAAGATGTGTGGATTGAAGCATGTGGGTTATGATTCCATCTTCAAACGACATACATCGCTTAATCTTTGGATTTAAAATGGATATCTACACCGATTTCATTCCATACATTCATATGATCATCTCTTCTTAGGCATGTCATATTATCTTGATTCCCCAATATTGCAAGAATAGTTTGTCGCTCCTATATTGGATTGTAGTTTCATAGTCTTCGTTATCATCATATTCATTTGCGGACACCCATATCAACTCCATTTACGAATTGGCGTTGACAGGTCAACTTAATATTCATGAAATTATATAAGATTATTGCTTTGATAAAAAAGATTGCTTGTTGGAATGCTTCTTAAAGAAAAATTGTCTAGGATATCATACTTTTGTATTGCAGGACCGACATTCTTGTCTCTCGTTTAATGTAAACATGACTCATGACACTTCTACTAAATAGTATAACATATCTAAACTAGTTCATAACTTCATATGTCAAATTTTATGTCGAATAAACATGGAATATGATTTTCGAGTAGACGCGTCACCCATATCAACTCATTTACGAATGAAATATTACCATCACTATATAATAGTCAAGTTCCAATCGACAATCAAACCGAATAGAAAAGATGAAGAAAAGAATTTAGATCGAATAACTCTCAATCTTATTAATCAGAAAATAACTCAAAACTGATTACAGACTCTCAAACCATAACTCGGTTTCTCTAGTCTCTTCTCTCTTAATAATGTCTAACCCTCACATGGTTTATATAGGCTAACCCTAACTTGGTGACCAAGACATTACCATATAACCCTAACTTGGTGACCAAGACAATACCAAATATAATTATAATGTAATTAGGAAACTTAAGCAATTATAACCAACTTGTCAACATTGATCCCTCAAGTTCACCGACTTGTGACTTGAAATCCTTTGCCACCCTTTCACATCACCGACTTGTGATGAGTCGGGAATTACCGCCAACAATCACCCCCTTAATTTCCGACTCGAAATAGGTAGGCTCTAACATGTCTTCTTTGTCTTGATTCTTATAGAACACATCTTGATCTCTAGCTGTGTTTTTCGGCTCCTTCCTAGCTCGAACATTCTTGCGACCTTGTACTCGACTAGTCCTTTCTCCACGACTCATCCTTTGATCATAAGAACTCGCACCACCATTGACTCGGCTGCGATCTTGAGCAAACACCCGCTTTATTGGATCATTAAATGTACCTCCTTGGGTTTGAATCTCTTACTTAACCTTTTCTTTGAATTCTTGAACATTTTTCTTTGGACTTTGAATTTTGGGTTTCTTCATTAAACTTGGATCTTTGAGAAGATTCTGACTCGTACTTGTCGTATCATCTTTCAGTTCACCTCTTTGTAGATCCCTACCTGCAAAATTCTTTATTCCAGTCATGTTATCTTGTGTACCGGAACTTGCTATCTTGAGGTTCATCTTGTGCAAACGGTTCTTGGTCCTTGTCACCTTCATCATAAGTTTTCCTATATCATCATGAATGGTTAGAAAATCACGTTTCATGTGAATGTCGCATCCACCTTCTGTTGCTTGACCAAGACTTATGATATTGCTTTGCAAACTTGGTATGTAGTAAACATCGGTTAACAGGTGCTTCTCCCCCGTTTTCCCTTCAAGTAATACCGATCCCTTTCCCCGTATATCAATACAAGATCCATCTCCAAACTTCACCTTTCCTGTGACTCGTTCATTAAGTTCAAAGAAATAAGCTCGATTACCCGTCATGTGATTCGATGCTCCGTTGTCGAGATACCAAGTGTCTTTCTCCATTGGCTCAGTCTCGAAACGCTATGGATTCACCCATTCTTCATTTAGAAAAACCATCTCTTGATCAAATCTCATCATGAATAATGATGGATCAAAATCGTCGTTTTTAGCTAAGTGCTTCATCTTGTTTCTTCATACGATCGGGACATCCTGACGCGAAGTGACCAAATTTATCACAACGGTAACACTGAACCTGTGATCTATCTTTTCTTCCTTTTTGGCGATCATTGGTTCTTCTTTGACCCGTTTGCTTTGACCCATGATCTTGACCGTCTCGGCTTTGACTTCCATCTTGGTCCTCATCATCCCAGTCTAGACGTCTACCTCGGTAACTTGAACCGCCTCGCCCACGCCCTCGCGTATTTTCATAGGATTTGGATTTCGAGGATGTCACACCCCGATTTTCCACGTGTCTCACCGGTGGGCCCGGTGAGGATTATCGTGACGTAGTTGGCAACATTATAGTCAAACCACACAATGTATATGAATGCACAGCGGAAGCATAAAAATAAATATATTTCAACTTTAAGTGTAATATCAATGTATCACCATTGTTGAAATAAAAATCCACAGGGGATCTAATAATAATAATAAAAGTATTGTTCAACAGACTTCAGGCATCTTAAGCTTGCGAGACTTCTAATGATGCTAAGGAGAAATCCCAGCCAATTTCGCATAGTACCTGCATTTAGTCTTTTTGGGGAAAATACGTCAGTTTACACTGGTAAATACATTCAACTGACACTTTTGTAAAATGTTTGATAAAATTGGTTTAAATGCTCAAGGCACAAACACTTTATAACTTGGGATAATTTATAATCAAATCTTGTAAAGAATTACATGTTACTATGCGTTCGGTCGCCCGGGTCGTGCCGGGTTAAAGTTTAATAGACACGCCACATAGCATAAAACCGTGGAGGGTAAACCAACGGCTACACTTTTATAGTCATGGACATAATGCCGGGTGTACGCCTACACCCGGATGTCAAGGTCGTGGCCATTCGTAAATGCTGCCAAGGATATCCGGGACATGGTTATTAAGCCCCCAAAGGCGTAAAGCCAACAAAACAAGTTTTTAAACGGGTCACATTGATAATACCCAACTACTAATGAGTTGAGGTCAATTGCCCGACCAAGCGGTATTTTAGATACCGTAACCCAAGCCCGTATAACGGAAAATAAGTTAAAAGTATTTACCTTTGCAAGTATTAATCCTTAATTGAATAAATCACAGATAGCTTTTACTGGTCTCCTATTCTGGAACGAAGGTTTAAAAATAACCTATTAGAATCCTAACGGGTCTTTATATTTAGCCGTAGCTTAGACCGGTCAGTTTCAATGGATAGTTACTGTTTAATCGCGGGAAAGGCGGAAACCGGGAATGGGATGTGATTTTGACCCAACAAGTTTGAAGACTTGTTTTATATGGGCATAATAATCATACTCTGGATTTTGGGGTCAAAACAATATGGTTTGACCCGTTTCGGCTAATTTATGTAAACTAGCTACATAGCCGAACCGTGCGCGCAAAAGGCGCAACGGGTAACCGTAGGAGTCCTACACTGTTTTCCTAAGTCAATATGCTTTAAAGAGGTTGTGTTATCAGTAGGATACCTTCCATAATGCCCGTAACGAGTTTAAGTTCATATTATGCCCCGTAGGGGTATTTCAGTCTTTTTAAAGATTATAAAAGAGGTTTCTGAGTTCTACAGGAAATCTGAGTTTCCCGAACAGTTTATAAAGTCTAAAATACTTTATTTATTATTTAAAATCAGTGGCAACTGGAATCGGGTCAAAAGACCTTGTAGAACTCAAGTTATGGCCGAAAAGGGTATATTCGGTATTTACCGAACCGTTGCCATAACCGCAGGTTATGAGCAGGTTAAAAATAATTAAAAATCTTTAAAAATCCAAAAATATTATTTTACATCAGTGAGTAAAAGGTTTGGTGTCGAAATCCGGGTTTAGATAGGCGTTATGCTAATTGCGCTATTTAATTACTAAAGTTTCGCAATTTGCGCTATTTAGCATAACTCCTATTCTGGACCTCGGATTGACATGAAATTTTAGGGACATGCTTAGAAATCAGTAACCAAGGTTATGATTCTTTCATATGTCTGAAATTCTTGTTTTAATTTAAAAAGGGCGTTACGGTCAACTTTTAAGCACTTAACGGAAATGTGTAAAAGACTCGGACAACAAACGAACCGGTAACAGAGGGTTATACCATCATGTAACCTGGTCCTAAGAGAGTCCTAAGGCATATCTAAATCTTACTTTAGCGGGTCAGAACTGAAGTCAAAGCAAAAGTCAAACTTTTGCGATATTCGGCTCCGAACCGGGTCAAAACAATAAATGGTCGGATCAAACAAGCTTAGACTAGTTTATATACTTATTACCATGTTATATGAGTGTTCAAACAGGTTACATATCATCTACATTAAAGATTACGCAAGAAATCGCAAAAATGACATTTCTGTTAAGCACGTTTGACTCGATATTTGAACTAGTTAGAGTGGGAATCAGAGGGTGCCCTTTTAGGGGTTTAATGCCCACATGATTACCATCATATAACTATCTTTGATTCGACAAACCACTGGACCATTCGTGATTTATCGCAAAGTCAATCGTTAATTACGACGGATTGACTTTTGAGCTAAACTAAGCAAAAACTAAGCCATAAAAGGGTAGACACACTTACAGAAACTTGGTGCACGACTTAGAATGTTAGAAGAGTGCTTGAGAGCTCCAGAGATGGTTTAGAATGCAGGTTTGAGGTGTGTTTCACTTATGCACAATGTGGTGCCTTTTATAGTGAAAAAATGGACTTAAGATCATTACACATCAACCTACAAGGCATCATGGATGATCAGCAGGTGGCCCTGGGTGCTAGGGGTCATGTAGAGGGCGCCCATGCTTCATTTATTGCTCAAATGATCGTTCACAACTTCAAACAGCAAGTCTGTCCAAGAATTCTGCATCTGGGACTGTCACGCGGCCCGCATGAGAGATCAGGCAACTTGTACGCGGGCCGCCTGAATCCTTAAGTCAGAACGCGTATCTGCAGGTGGCTCGCGGCCCGCATCAACTCATGCATAACCTTAACGTGGCCCGCATTAGACTTGATTTTCAAGATTTCTAAATCTTTTGTAATCATTAACCAAATCTTTTGTAATCATTAACCTAACCTTTCGGTTTTGAAGGGGTAACTTTGCGATTTGGCCCTCGATTATTTATGGTTAAGGGCCTCGTAACTTTTACCCGCATTGTTAAGCCCCCGGTTAGTTTAATTACTATCCGAAAATCCTTAACTTTTATTGTTGACGCTTTTAACCCCTCGCATACGAATTTGATCATAACTTTCTCGTTTTAAAACGGAACTTCGCGAAATTTATATAATATATTCTAGTGAGCGTATTTTACTGTTATAAAGCCTCGGGTTCGTCAAAGGGTCACTCAGAGGTATAAATTAAACATGTTGACACAATCAACCCCTGCAGCTTGTAATTCCTCACTTTCTCCCGCGTTTTGCTCCGTACGATCCATGATTTATTCGTTTGAAGGTACGAGCATCGTTTAGGGTTACTATACAGTATATTTATCCTTTGTTGACATTTATAACCCTCGAATTTACATACTTTCAAGGTTTGTCAACTTTAGTCCTTTATTTAAAAATTAATGCCACGTGTAAACTCATGACACGTGTTAACACATTATTGGACACAAAATTTCGAGGTGTTACAGAGGATGACTCACCATTGGCAAACATTAGATTACCTTGATTTTCTGCTAAAGACTCGATACCCTTAATCCTGTCTTCGAACGTCTTCAGTCTACCGATCGCTTCCTGAAACGTCATGGCCTTCAAATCTGCGAACTGTTCATACCTTAATGCTGGTATGGTAGCTATTGTTGTAGGAGAATTCGATTAGTGGTAGGTTCTTATCCCAACTACCACCCAAATCAATAGCACATGCACGTAGCATATCTTCCAACGTTTGAATAGTACGCTCACTCTGACCGTCCGTCTGATGATGGTAAGCTATACTAAAATTCAAACGTGTGCCCAAAGATTGCTGGAAGCTTTTCCAGAAATGAGACGTGTATCTAGTATCCCGGTCAGAGATAATAGACACAGGTATTGTAACACCTCGAAAATTTATGTCCAATAATGTATTGACACGTGTCATAAGTTTTGAAAGTGTGAAAGATTACGTATGAAGGACTAACGTTGACAAACAAGAAAAGTATGTGAATGTAAGGGTTCAAAATGTCAACAATGAATAAATATGTCTTTCAATAATCCTACATGATGTTTATATCCTTAAACGAATAAATCATGGATCATACGAAGCTAATTGTGAAAAAAAGTGAGGAATTACAAACTACAGGGGCTAAATGTGTCAACATGTTTAAAGTATACCTCTGAGTGATCTTTTAGAAGGCCCGAAGCTTTGTAATAATAAATTATACTCACAAGAATATGTGATAAAAATTTCACAAGGTTTCGATTAAGTATGAGAAAGTTATGACCATATTTGTATACAAGGGGTTAAAAGCGTCAAACTGCAAAAGTATGTCAATTCGTAGGGTATCGAACCTTCCGGAATATGACCATGAGTTAATTATACTCTATTTAACCTTTGTATAGCTTAGATATAGGCTTAGAGGTGTTTGGTGCGCTAAAATAAACTTTTAGGTCATACAGGGACTAAAAGTGTCAAAAAGTGCACAAGTTTGCATTTCCGCACATATCTTGCATTCTGAATATCCCCGGACACCCAAAAATTTATGCAAGCACTAAAACATTTTATTTTAGGGTTTTGCTTGATAAAATCCCATTCGTCGCGTAATTTGGATCGTTTTTAGCGTCCGTCCGTGTTTCGTCGTAATTAGCCGAACAACGGGACCGTACGACCAAACGAACCGACATCCGGCATATTTTTGAGCATGTTTCATGTTCCCTATGCTTAGGAATCATTGTAGAGCCTTAAAAATGGTTTAACGGGCCTCAAATGTGTCGGGAATGACAATTAGCAAGTACAGGGGCCAAATGTGACAAGTTCTGAAATTAGGCATATGCTGTGAAAGTCCTTACGGACCGTATGAAGGACCTTACGGTCCGTATGGCTTGCCCAGTTCCAGATTTTTGAAAACCAGCTGTGGTTTTGCTTCCCTCTCACAATTCTTGATTCTATGGGCTGAATTAGGGACACCTATGGTTTTCTAAATCAGTGGGTATACTTGTACGGCTGAGATCGAATCCCGTTTACCGAGGAATGATCCTAACGGCTCTCAAAATCCTATAAATACCCCCCTTTGATTTGGGTTTTATTGCACCATTCCTTCCTTTTCTGAATTCTCTGCAATTCTTGAGGGTCTTGAGCTTCTTGAGAACCTCTCTCAGTCCTTTGGACTATTGTAAGTGATTCTTTCATGCTTCGTTTATTTGCTTAACGTTTTAAACCGAAAAGTCAAGCGTTATCGATAAACGCTTTGACTTGTATACGATTAAGCCATGGTTCGAAGCAAACATGGCTACGTGCCCGTAGTTAGATAGGTGTTAAACCCTCTAAAAGGGCATCTCCTAATTACCACGTTTACTTAGCTTAATTGTCGGGTCAAATTAAAGTCAAACGGGTTTGTTTTAAATAAAATTAATAACTAATAATGAAGAAGTTATAAAATCAGTTTTGCCACTTTAAAACTTGGTAAATATTAGTTGAACATGTCTAAGCATGTTCAACCCGACAATTCTAAGTATAGGCTCGGTTCACAACCGAAAGTCGCAAAGTTTGACCTTTGCTTTGACTTTCAGTTCTGACCCGAATTAGTTTGAATTTAGTTATGTCTTAGGGTCTCTTGTGACCATGTTATATGTTAGTATAACCTCCCAAAGTTATACTACTTGATTCTTTAGAATTAAAGATCATTACGTGTTCCATAATGCCGAAATGTTGACCATAATGCCCTTTGATGTTAAAACGAGACTCTTGAAGATGTGAAAGGACAAAAACCTTTATTACTAATTCATAAACATGTCCACAAAATTTCACATCAGTTTGAGGTTTAGATTAGGAGTTATGCTCATTAGCGTAATTAAGAGGCTTTTTAGTAAATAAACGGCATAATTAGCATATAGCCTATCTAAACCCAATTTTTAATACCAAACTTATTACCCACTGATGTAATATAATATTTTGGGATTTTTGAAGATTTTTATTTATTTTTAGGCTGATCGTAACCTAGAGTTCTAAGCTTGATTCGGTAATTGCCGGTTTTGCCCTTTTAGGCTATAAAATGGGTTTTTCAAAACCTTTTGATACCAAACCTTTTTATACTGATCTAATATGATAAATAAAGTATTTTGAGCCTTCTGGGATAATATCAGCTTCCCTTTTAGAACCCGGAAATAGCTCAAAATCACCCATTTAAGCGTTTTTAACGCATAGTATATATTGAAACTATATTAAATCTATAAGACTTGATACCTACTGATGTTTTAAGTAAATTTTCATACTTTAACAGTAAGCAAAAGTCTTAAGCTCAGAATCCCAATTTTGACCTTTTAAGCCTATGTGAAATTACCAAAATACCCTTAAGATGCATAGTTTGGTTATAAGTGATAAATTTCACGTATGGGCTATAATCAGACCCGAAACTCAGATTACTATTTAGTAAATTAAGTATTTTTACTGGTATAATCAGACCCGAAACTCAGATTACTATTTAATCTCTTTTGTAACCTTTAAAATGACCAAAATACCCCTACGGGGCATAGATTGGTTTTAAACTCGTTTTGGGCATAATGGAAGGTATCGTACTGATGTCACAACATATCAAAGGCATATTAACTTATGGAACATGTTCATGACTCTTATGGTTACCCGTTGCGCACGTTTCGCGTTCGGATCGGCCTATGCAACTAGTTGCGTATATTGGCCGAAACGGGTCAAACCAAATCGTTATTGTCTCAAAATCCAGAATGTGATTAAGTTACCCATATTAAACAAGTATGCAAGCTTGTTGGGTCAAAACCACATTCTAAAACGGTCTTCGCCTTATTGTGCGTTTAAACCGAAATCTTCATTTAAGAACTAACCGGTCTAGGCTTAGGCCAAATTAAAGACCCGTTAGAAATCTAATAGGTTATTAAAACCTTCGTTCCAGATTTAGGAGCCCAGTAAAAGCTATCTGTACTTGCTTGGTGGTATACGGCTGGGATTAAATTTATATTTAGCTCAGGTAAATACGTTTAACTTATTTTCCCTATACGGGCTTGGGGTACGGTATATAAAATACCGCTTGGTCGGGGAATTGACCTTAACCGGTCTTGGTTATGTGCAGTCAAATTAACCCGTTTGAAAACGCTGTTTTGTTTGTTTAACGCCTTTGGGGGCTTAATGACCATGTCCCGGATATCCTTGGCATCATTCAAAGAATGGCCACGACCTTAGCACTCGGGTGTAGGCGTACACCCGTAGTGCTGTACAACATGTATAATCGTCGGTACGAGAGAAGTCTCGCGGCGGAATTATATTAAGTGGTGTGTCTATTAATCTTTAACCCGACACGACCCGGGCTACCGAACGCAGAACGAACATGTAATTCTTTTACAAGATTATTAAGCAAATAATATCCCAAGTTATAAAAAGTTTTATGCCACGGGCATTTAAATCAATCTTTAAACATTTTCAAAATGAGCCAGTTAAATTGTATTTACCAGTGAAAACTGACGTATTTTTCCAAAAAGGCTAAGTGCAGGTACTACGCGTAATAGGCTGGTTTCTCCTAGCACCAAATAGAAGTCTCGCAAGCTTAGATGTTAAAGTCTGTTGAACAAGTTTCCTCTTTATTTTTGATCCGCCTGTGGATCTATTACTTTCCGTTTGTAATACTTGGATATTACTTCATTTCGGATTGTAATATATTTATCTTTTGCTTCCGCTGTGCATTTAAATTTGTGTTGTTTGACTATGATGATATCAACTACGTCACGGTACTCCCCACCGGGCCCAACGTGACACATGGAAAATAGGGGTGTGACAGGTTGGTATCAGAGCCAACATTGAGTGAATTAAACACTAGCCTTGGTGTTTAATCTCAATAACACAGTAGCACATTTTCTTTGACATTCTGAGTCTAGACTTAACATAGGAACACTCCCATCTCTATTCGGAGAATTATTGTTTTCAATTCTATATATTCCAATATGTCGCCAAGCAAAGAAGCCATAATGGAAATTCTCCCCATTAGAAGCCTAGGGAAGGCTGAGCTTCGTACTGCGACTAGGATTAGCGTGCAACCAAGGAGAAAGCATTCAGAAATGAAATGAAGAAAAAAACTCCTTTTGCTAAAGATCTTTCCTTAGTAGTCCTTATAAGGACATATACATTCTTCAGTCCCTTCAAGGACAACATTATTCCTTAGAAGTCCCGTTTAGGGCAACCAAGTACCTGTATAATTTTAATGGGACGATTAGATTTAAAATAACGTTCCTATTGTATGATCTACCATTATTATAAGATGGCAAAATCTAAAAAGGGACAAGACCTAGCTCAGGTGTCATTTAAGACAGAGCCAAGATGGTATCTCCATAATTAGATTTAGATCCATAATTAACGTCTCAACTTAGGATTGATCTGCGTTATGTTAAAAAGAGAATCTTAGGTGTGAAACCTAGCCACGTGTCGTTGCAGACATGGCCAAGATGGTAGAACCTGTCAAAAAGATTCCAAATTTATGTTAACATCTGAAAGTGTGTTAACATGCTGGGCAAATTGTGATGCAGTATAAATCACACAGGCCATCTTTGAAAATTTGGATTTATTTAAAAATTCCCTGTAAGTAAAACAGCCATCCATTAAGGATGAAGTGCCTACGGGTAATAAATTTGAAAATTGGGATTTATTTAAAAATTCCCTGTAAGTAAAATACCATCCATCAAGGATGAAGTGCCTACGGGTAATAAATAACGTCCTCTGGGACTAAGAGACAGTAGAAGTCTGCAACTCACTGTTTGGAAAAGGTAATGAACTTGGATTCAAACCCTAGTACCTCGATTCTGTGAGAATCCTGGTCATAAATTAGACTTGTCTACGTGACTAGGCCTTTGATGCCAATATTAAAACCGTACATATAAATGATTAACAAATTAACCAGAAATGGCTATTTAAAACCATGGTTAATAAATCATAATACTTTAAAACTTTCTAAAATAAACCTTATCCATTATATCCTTATGTGGCAATTAAAGCTACATGACAAGGTCAGATAAGGTAAACAATCGTCCGGTGAAAAACCATGGGTTATAAATTTTAGAAAATTCATAAGCCTATTCTAAGGATTCAAATCCTTGTAAATACCTGTAAACATGTTAACATTCCTGGCAGATGTGATTCAATCACAAAATTCATCTTTATACTGGATTCCCCGAAATCCTTCTTATTTGGTGAATAAAGCATCCATTAAGGATGTAACGCTTACGGGCCATATTCATTGTCATATAAGACAAAAGACAGTGGTAGCATACGACTCCCTGTCAAGAAAAGGCAATGAACAACGTTCAAAGTCTAAATACCTGATTCTGCAAGATCATGGTTTATAATTTAAAATTGCCCTTGTGACTTGGCCTTTTTGTGCCATAATTATATTTTAAAATAAAATTTAGGATAATTATAATGGAAATCCTGAATAAATAAATATCATTCCTTTTTCTGCCAGTGAATATGTTAAAAAGAATCTTAAAAGGTATAACCTAGCTTGAATGTCAGTAAACACCTAGCTATGATGGTAAAACCTGTATTAAAGAGATTTAATTCCTTGATAAACATGTTAACACTCTTGACAACAGTGATACGGTAAAATCACATTTGTCATCCTTATATTAGGAATTTCCAAACCCCTCTTTTAGTCTAAATGATCAGTAGGAATCATGACTAATAAACGTCGAACATAATGTACACATCTAAACATCCATCTGGAATGTATACCTACGGGTAAGGATGTATACATGAAAAAGATAGTTTCATTTCGTAACTTCTTGTCAAGGCAATGAACTTTGAAATTTTCCGATCCAAAGGAATCATTGATTATGTTTTAAATTTCCCTAGTGACAAGGCCTCTGTGCCACCAAAAGTCCTTTGGAACAAGCCCTTGTGCTATATAAAATGTCGGTACGACATTGACAGTCGTGACTTATGTCCCCTGTCTAATAGATATGAAGGATTATATTCCGTCTAAACGCCAAAGATGGTTTATTTAAAAACCTAGGCAAAACATAATCAAATAAATACTATCTATTGAACTATATAGTTGGTTTACACCATGGCTATTTAATCATCGAGTTCGACAATTCAGCGAATTATGACTACCTAGTCTATAGCCTTCAAAGCTTCATCATGGATGACTCATGTGAAGCTCACCATCATCCAGTCGATCAGAATAATAATACAAGACTGAAATTAACGGGCACTGAGCTACAGGCTATGTTAGATATAGCCGTAAACAAAGCAGTGGACCGAGTATTAAAGGATCATAAGTGAAAGTGCGAGAATATCCCAAATAAGGGTTACAAAAAGGGTAAGACTGGTCCAAGTTGTAACCAGTCCAAGCCAAAGAAGGCAAAACCCAAATGTAAAACCTGCGGGAAGAAGCACTTCGGAAAATGTTCCTATGAACAGACTAGGGGATGTGTCATCTGTAAGGAGATGGATCACGAGACCCATGAATGCAAGGACTTGAAGGACGCCACGTGCTATGGTGGTGGCGAGAAGAGGCGCATAAAGACCCGCTGTCCAAAGAAGGCAACTAAAGGAAAGTGCACTTTAGAGTCACAAGCTAGGCCTTGTGAAATTTGTAACAAGAAAGGGGCACAAGACTTTGGAGTGCCAAGACATAAAGGACGCAACCTGCTATAGTTGCAGTGGAAAAAAAAGGCACGTCAAAACAGATTGCCCAAATAAAACCAAGCAGTCTGGAGAGGTTGAGAAGACCAAAGCTGAAAACTCTTAAATGGATGCTCAAGAGGCTATTCAGGATGACAATGTCACAATGGATACTATTCTTTATCAATAACGCTCGTACTAGAGTATTATTTAATTCAGGATCAGATAAGTCTTTCGTAGACAATGGATTTTGTAAATCATTAAATCTGCCTGTTAAAACTCTAAGTGTTAAATATAAAGTAGGATTGGCCAATGGTACCTCAGAGACTGCTTCAGCAATATTAGATGGATGTTTTGTATCCATTAGGAGCCATTCTTTTCCACTGTCCTTGTTTCTGTTGAAATAGAGGGACTCGATATAGTGATAAGAATGGATTGGTCGTCTTATAGCTAAGCCCATATTGTGGGTAATAAGAAGCAAGTAGTTATCAAGACTCCTTATGGTGAGCCTTTGACAATTTAAGGAAACACATGGCATGGAATACCTATGTATCTACTGAATTTGGTATCTAATACCAAAGCTTCGAGTATGGAAACTTAGAAAAGACAAACAGCAGTCGCGATGCTAGGAATGCGACAAATGTTAATGGTGCATCAAATATGAACCTTGATGTTAATAGAGTTAATCTCCAAAATTGTAGTTAACACAGCCATTGGAAAGGCTAAGAGAAAAGTCATGAAAAGGATCAAGAAGCTGAATGTTGTTTGCTCTAAAACACATGTCGCTGCTCATGAGAAGAGCTTCATTCATACTTCAAATGCGAAGAATAATCTTAACAGAATCATATATGGCAAGGAGCCCATTCCTTTTAGGATGTACTTAAAAGTACTTTGTCTCTTGGAAGTCAAGAGACTTCAATAGTAAAAAGGGGCCATCGATTATAGGAAATTGCTGAATGAAGTAGAAACCATTAGGTGTATCGGCGGCTATGCTAGAAAGGACGCGGTAAGGTATGCATCACAGTAATTCGATGGCAATACCCTTAATTAGTAAGGACATTAATGAAGTCCACAAGAAAGATCCCCTTATGCAAATATGGGATGGTCCAAGTTTTAAGGACCTTATTAGGGTAACCTGTTATTCGCATCACGAATGGAAAAGATGGAATAAGAAATTCTGACCCTCACCATAAAAGTTCTAGGATGTCGACAGTGTGTCGCAAATTTTAATTCTTGACTAAGATAGTACCCTATTCCAATTACCCAAAATCTAAGCTTGAATGCAAGCAATTGATGGTGGTTAGCAGATATAACACCTCGAAAATTCGTGTCCAATAAAATAAAGACATGTGACATGTGGGACAAACGTGTCAGGGTCCCGGATCAAATACGGACGTATGGTGGGATTTAAAAAAGGCGTCATGTTATTTAAATACCTCTGAACGACCCATGGGCGACATGTTATTATAATACCTCTGAGCGACCCAATATATATAAATCCCAAGACCATGAATCGATACGATAAATGTCCAACAAATTAGCCGGTGGTTCCTAGATAGATTAATTTCATAGGTCTCAAAGCTTGCTCATTATGAACCCATTATGGATCTACCTCAGCTGCTCACGTTTTATAGATTAAGAAATAACCAGTCAAAGCTGAGACTGCCCTAAAATTTGTCAAGGATTTTGCAGCTAAGTTTAAAAGGAGTAAGGATGGAGGCGTTTAACCCTCCTGACGTATGATTAGAGGCAGTTCAGATTAATAATGACATTAGATAAATCCCTTATGGTGATTTTATTGCTAGGAGTTAAGTTTGGTTTCAGATCCTACTAAGTCTCTCATAAAATCATAAGCTTAGTAAACTTTTAGAAATTTCCCGTAAGAACCCCATATATTAAGTATAAGGTAAAACTTACAGGCGAAATTATAAGAACCATTTCTTTTGTACCTGTCAGAAACCTTCAGTCGTAAAATTCTAGTGTACCCTCTCTCCAGATGAAGTATGCCAGAATATGTAAATGATATCTCTTGATCTCTATCGATGAAGAATACCAGATGGTATGACAAAAAGCGCCATATGAGGGTTGGTATATCTTAACAAGTTCCATAGATTGCTTCCATGCCTGATCAACATGGAGGTTTAATGCATGGAACCACAAGGATATTCCAATGAACATATGATACTAAAAGTCAACTAATGGTATTCAAAGAAGATATCCAGAATGGAATTGTCCAAGAAAGTGTCTCTGATTAAGAAATCTGTAGACTCGTAACCTAAATGTGCCACTTATCTGACTCAGGCACAGATAAAAGAACTGGAGCATGAGATTTGGAAAATCTCTGTAACCCCTTAGTATTTTGATTATCTTCTCCTAAGATTACCCTGTTTACCTCCTGAGGCAGGTAGGGTTACGATTAACAATCTATTTAGGGCTGTTCAACTATGAAATCTTCAAGATGGCTAGTACCATCATTGGAGAAATCGAAACCCTGATTAAGTAAGTTTTAAAATAAGTAATTCATATAGCCTAACTCGGTATTCTGAGAATCCGGTTTAGTTAATTAAGAAAGACGGCTCATTTTGCTTATGCATTGATTACCGCAGCCCTATTTAGGCAACAATTAAGAATTTCCATCAGCTGCCCAGGATCGTCGATTTGTTCGACTAGCGGCAAGGATTAACTATTCCTTAAAATTAGTTTTAAGCAGGGGTTTGAATAACTATCTCACCTTAAGATAAGCTTTTTGTAATAGTTGTTATATAAGTATCAAGGTTGCTCCTTTGGAGACCTTGTACAGATGAAATATCAAAACGTCCGTTTGATGGACGAGACTTTGGGAAGTCCAATTATCAGGATCTGAAAGTTGCATTGGAAATAACGAATAGGATCAAACAAATCCATAATCATCTGTAAACTGCCAGTATTCGGTAGAAAATCAAGGACTAATGAAAGCCGCGAACCTCCTGAGTTCTTGTTAAGGAATAAGGTTCAACAAAAGATATCACCCTGAAAGGGTGTGCCAATTTGTTAATTATTAGGCTAGTCAAGCTCCGAATATATAAAATCATTCGAAGGAATCGAATGTATTAAGATTAAATAGCTTATAAGCTAAAACCTACTTAAAAGAGCTTGGCGGAGATTGCCATGTATTACACACTAATGGTTTGGGGATATGTTTCACCAATAAGTTGAAAAAGCATTATCACATAATGATATGCAGATTTATGATATGATGGGAAACCTGCATCGATTGAGGATCGACAGGTTAAGAAGCTCCAAAAAGGGTACCTATACCTATTATAGAGGTCAACTTGGGAGCGTGGAAAGGTTCCAGATATGCTGTAGAAGTTAAAGTCCATTATGCGACAAAAAGTACCTCCAGCATTTTAGCAAATCTCGAGGTCGAGATTTATTTTAAGGGGGTGAGGATGTAACACCTCGAAAATTTACGTCCAATAATGTATTGACACGTGTCATAAGTTTTGAACGTGTGAAAGATTACGTATGAAGGACTAAAGTTGACAAACAAGAAAAGTATGTGAATGTAAGGGTTCAAAATGTCAACAATGAATAAATATGTCTTTCAATAATCCTACATGATGTTTATATCCTTAAACGAATAAATCATGGATCATACGAAGCTAATTGTGAAAGAAAGTGAGGAATTACAAACTACAGGGGCTAAATGTGTCAACATGTTTAAAGTATACCTCTGAGTGATCTTTTAGCAGGCCCGAAGCTTTTTAATAATAAATTATACTCACAAGAATATGTGATAAAAATTTCACAAGGTTTCGATTAAGTATGAGAAAGTTATGACCATATTCGTATACAAGGGGTTAAAAGCGTCAAACTGCAAAAGTATGTCAATTCGTAGGGTATCGAACCTTCCGGAATATGACCATGAGTTAATTATACTCTATTTAACCTTTGTATAGCTTAGATATAGGCTTAGAGGTGTTTGATGCGCTAAAATAAACTTTTAGGTCATACAGGGACTAAAAGTGTCAAAAAGTGCACAAGTTTGCATTTCCGCGCATATCTTGCATTCTGAATATCCCCGGACACCCAAAAATTTATGCAAGCACTAAAACATTTTATTTTAGGGTTTGGCTTGATAAAATCCCATTCGTCGCGTGATTTGGATCGTTTTTAGCGTCCGTCCGTGTTTCGTCGTAATTAGCCGAACAACGGGACCGTACGACCAAACGAACCGACATCCGGCATATTTTTGAGCATGTTTCATGTTCCCTATGCTTAGGCATCATTGTAGAGCCTTAAAAATGGTTTAACGGGCCTCAAATGTGTCGGGAATGACAATTAGCAAGTACAGGGGCCAAATGTGACAAGTTCTGAAATTAGGCATATGCTGTGAAGGTCCTTACGGACCGTATGAAGGACCTTACGGTCCGTATGGCTTGCCCAGTTCCAGATTTTTTAAAACCAGCTGTGGTTTTGCTTCCCTCTCACAATTCTTGATTCTATGGGTTGAATTAGGGACACCCATGGTTTTCTAAATCAGTGGGTATACTTGTACGACTGAGATCGAATCCCGTTTACCGAGGAACGATCCTAACGGCTCTCAAAATCC
Organism: Helianthus annuus; assembly: GCF_002127325.2. Taxonomy (NCBI): domain Eukaryota; kingdom Viridiplantae; phylum Streptophyta; class Magnoliopsida; order Asterales; family Asteraceae; genus Helianthus; species Helianthus annuus. Next base: position 5,368,307 of record NC_035435.2, on the reverse strand, counting down.
TATAAATACCCCCCTCTAAAAGGGCATCTCCTAATTACCACGTTTACTTAGCTTAATTGTCGGGTCAAATTAAAGTCAAACGGGTTTGTTTTAAATAAAATTAATAACTAATAATGAAGAAGTTATAAAATCAGTTTTGCCACTTTAAAACTTGGTAAATATTAGTTGAACATGTCTAAGCATGTTCAACCCGACAATTCTAAGTATAGGCTCGGTTCACAACCGAAAGTCGCAAAGTTTGACCTTTGCTTTGACTTTCAGTTCTGACCCGAATTAGTTTGAATTTAGTTATGTCTTAGGGTCTCTTGTGACCATGTTATATGTTAGTATAACCTCCCAAAGTTATACTACTTGATTCTTTAGAATTAAAGATCATTACGTGTTCCATAATGCCGAAATGTTGACCATAATGCCCTTTGATGTTAAAACGAGACTCTTGAAGATGTGAAAGGACAAAAACCTTTATTACTAATTCATAAACATGTCCACAAAATTTCACATCAGTTTGAGGTTTAGATTAGGAGTTATGCTCATTAGCGTAATTAAGAGGCTTTTTAGTAAATAAACGGCATAATTAGCATATAGCCTATCTAAACCCAATTTTTAATACCAAACTTATTACCCACTGATGTAATATAATATTTTGGGATTTTTGAAGATTTTTATTTATTTTTAGGCTGATCGTAACCTAGAGTTCTAAGCTTGATTCGGTAATTGCCGGTTTTGCCCTTTTAGGCTATAAAATGGGTTTTTCAAAACCTTTTGATACCAAACCTTTTTATACTGATCTAATATGATAAATAAAGTATTTTGAGCCTTCTGGGATAATATCAGCTTCCCTTTTAGAACCCGGAAATAGCTCAAAATCACCCATTTAAGCGTTTTTAACGCATAGTATATATTGAAACTATATTAAATCTATAAGACTTGATACCTACTGATGTTTTAAGTAAATTTTCATACTTTAACAGTAAGCAAAAGTCTTAAGCTCAGAATCCCAATTTTGACCTTTTAAGCCTATGTGAAATTACCAAAATACCCTTAAGATGCATAGTTTGGTTATAAGTGATAAATTTCACGTATGGGCTATAATCAGACCCGAAACTCAGATTACTATTTAGTAAATTAAGTATTTTTACTGGTATAATCAGACCCGAAACTCAGATTACTATTTAATCTCTTTTGTAACCTTTAAAATGACCAAAATACCCCTACGGGGCATAGATTGGTTTTAAACTCGTTTTGGGCATAATGGAAGGTATCGTACTGATGTCACAACATATCAAAGGCATATTAACTTATGGAACATGTTCATGACTCTTATGGTTACCCGTTGCGCACGTTTCGCGTTCGGATCGGCCTATGCAACTAGTTGCGTATATTGGCCGAAACGGGTCAAACCAAATCGTTATTGTCTCAAAATCCAGAATGTGATTAAGTTACCCATATTAAACAAGTATGCAAGCTTGTTGGGTCAAAACCACATTCTAAAACGGTCTTCGCCTTATCGTGCGTTTAAACCGTAATCTTCATTTAAGAACTAACCGGTCTAGGCTTAGGCCAAATTAAAGACCTGTTAGAAATCTAAAGGTTATTAAAACCTTCGTTCCAGATTTAGGAGCCCAGTAAAAGCTATCTGTACTTGCTTGGTGGTATACGGCTGGGATTAAATTTATATTTAGCTCAGGTAAATACGTTTAACTTATTTTCCCTATACGGGCTTGGGGTACGGTATATAAAATACCGCTTGGTCGGGGAATTGACCTTAACCGGTCTTGGTTATGTGCAGTCAAATTAACCCGTTTGAAAACGCTGTTTTGTTTGTTTAACGCCTTTGGGGGCTTAATGACCATGTCGCGGATATCCTTGGCATCATTCAAAGAATGGCCACGACCTTAGCACTCGGGTGTAGGTGTACACCCGTAGTGCTGTACAACATGTATAATCGTCGGTACGAGAGAAGTCTCGCGGCGGAATTATATTAAGTGGTGTGTCTATTAATCTTTAACCCGGCACGACCCGGGCTACCGAACGCAGAACGAACATGTAATTCTTTTACAAGATTATTAAGCAAATAATTATCCCAAGTTATAAAAAGTTTTATGCCACGGGCATTTAAATCAATCTTTAAACATTTTCAAAATGAGTCAGTTAAATTGTATTTACCAGTGAAAACTGACGTATTTTCACAAAAAGGCTAAGTGCAGGTACTACGCGTAATAGGCTGGTTTCTCCTAGCATCAAATAGAAGTCTCGCAAGCTTAGATGTTAAAGTCTGTTGAACAAGTTTCCTCTTTATTTTTGATCCGCCTGTGGATCTATTACTTTCCGTTTGTAATACTTGGATATTACTTCATTTCGGATTGTAATATATTTATCTTTTGCTTCCGCTGTGCATTTAAATTTGTGTTGTTTGACTATGATGATATCAACTACGTCACGGTACTCCCCACCGGGCCCATCGGTGACACGTGGAAAATAGGGGCGTGACAGGTATGCCATGCAAGGCTACAATCTTATCAACGTATAACTGGGCTAACATGTCGGAGCTATAAGTCTCCTTGATGGGTAAGAAATGAGCTGACTTAGTCAGTCTGTCGACTATAACCCATATTGTGTCATTTCCTTTCCTTGTCTTGGGTAACTTGGTAATAAAATCCATAGTTACACATTCCCACTTCCATTCGGGAAGTTCAGGCTGTTGCAGTAAGCCAGACGGCTTTTGATGCTCAGCTTTGACTTGCGCACAAGTCAAGCATTTGGCTACATAAGCGGCTACAGACTTTTTCAAGCCTATCCACCAATAATTTGCCTTTAGATCCTGATACATCTTATCAGCTCCAGGATGAACAGAATATTTGGAACTATGGGCTTCCTGGAGGATAACATCTCGTAGTCCTCCATAAATTGGAACCCATATTCGTCCATTTAATCGTAAAATTCCGTCCTTGCTAAGAGTTAACTGCTCCTCAGTTACTCCCAGCTTCTCTTGAGGATAGTTAGCTTCCAACACAGCTTCTTGCTGTGCAGCTAACAACCTTTCAATTAAATTATTCTTCACTTCAATGCTCTTGGCATTGATTCGAATGGGTTTCACCCTTTCCTTTCTACTTAAGGCATCAGCGACTACATTCGCCTTGCCGGGATGATATCTGATTTCACAATCATAATCATTTAAAGTCTCCATCCAACGGCGTTGCCTCATGTTTAGCTCTTTCTGATTAAACAGATGTTGAAGGCTCTTGTGATCCGAATAGATCACAAACTTGATACCATACAGGTAATGCCTCCACAGTTTTAGTGCGAACACAACGGCACCCAGCTCCAAGTCATGGGTGGTGTAATTCTTCTCGTGCACCTTTAACTGTCTCGAAGCATAGGCAATAACCTTGCCTTTCTGCATGAGCACACATCCCATGCCAGTGTGTGATGCGTCGCAGTAAACTATGAATTCTTCGTTACCTTCAGGTAATGTCAGCACAGGAGCGTTGCTCAGCTTTTGCTTCAAAACATCAAAGGACTCTTGCTGCTTAGGGCCCCAAACGAACTTTATTTTCTTCTTGGTCAAGGAAGTTAAGGGCGCAGCAATCCTTGAAAAATTTTCAATGAAACGCCTGTAATATCCTGCTAACCCCAGGAACCTACGAATCTGTGTAGGCGTCTTTGGCTCTTGCCAATTCATGACAGCTTCGACTTTAGCGGGATCCACCTGGATTCCACGCTCGCTGACAACGTGTCCTAGAAATTGGACTTCTCGTAGCCAGAATTCGCACTTGGAGAATTTGGCATAGAGTTTCTCATGATGTAGAAGTTTGAGAATACAGCGAAGGTGTTTCTCATGGTTGGCTCGGTTCTTCGAGTAGATAAGAATGTTGTCGATGAAAACGATGACGAATTTATCTAAGTACGGCTTGCAAACGCGATTCATGAGATCCATGAACGCAGCCGGTGCATTTGTGAGCCCAAAAGGCATCACTAGGAACTCGTAGTGACCGTAACGAGTCCTAAATGCGGTTTTATGTACGTCTTCATCTCTGACTTTCAGTTGATGGTAGCCTGACCTCAAATCAATCTTCGAGAAATAACTTGCCCCTTGTAACTGATCGAACAAATCGTCGATCCTCGGTAAGGGATATTTATTCTTTATCGTGACCTTATTAAGCTCGCGATAATCGATGCACAGACGCATCGATCCGTCCTTCTTTTTAACAAACAGGACAGGTGCTCCCCAGGGAGACGAACTAGGTTTGATGAAACCTTTAGCTAGTAGTTCATCCAGCTGGGTCCTCAACTCCTTCATTTCGGTTGGTGCTAGCCTGTAGGGTGCTCTAGCAATAGGTGCTGCTCCAGGGATGATATCGATCCTGAATTCCACTTGCCTATCTGGTGGCAAACCAGGTAGATCTTCAGGGAAAACTTCTGGATATTCCGAAATGACGGGAATGTCTTCTATCTTCGGTTTAGGCTCTTCAATAATCACCTGTGCCATGTAGATGACACAACCTTTCTTTAGACATTTTGAAGCCTTGAGCATAGTTACTTGCTCAGGCAATCCGTACTGGGTATCTCCCCGAATGGTAAGTGATTCACCAGACGGAGTCTTTATCACTACCTGCTTTCTGTTGCAGACGATTTGGGCCTGGTTGTGAGATAACCAGTCCATACCCAATACTAGGTCAAAACCGGCCAAATTAAAGGGAAGTAGAGATAGAGGAAAAGAGTGGTTCTTAATGGATATCACACATCCATCTAACACAGTGGAGACGGTTTCTATGGTGCCATCTGGTAGCTCTACCTCGTAGTTCACATTTAAGGTTTTGACAGGCATGTTCAGCAATTTACAAAATTTATGATCTACGAAAGACTTATCAGCGCCCGAATCAAAAAGTACTCTTGCAAAGATATCATTTACGAGAAAAGTACCTGTGATCACGTTATCATCCAGCACTGCTTCTTTCGCCTCCATCCTGAAGACTCTTGCATTGGTCTTCTTGGACTCTTCAGGCTTCTTGGCATATTTAGGGCAGTTGCTTTTAATGTGCCCCTTCTCGTTGCAGTTATAGCAGGTTGCATCTTTTATCTTCTTGCAGTCCACGGTCTTGTGGTCCTTGGACTTGCACAACCCGCAAGCATACGACTTCGACTGAGTCTGCGAGTTTGATTCGAGCCTACACTTTCCAAAGTGATGTCTCTTGTAAGTCTTGCACTTGGGCTTCTCACCAGACTGTTGCCCATCCTTCCTTGACTCCGACCCCCTCTTGTTATCACCGTTCCCACGGTGCTTCTTGCCCGACCTCCATGAAGTATCATCTTCACGCTTTCTCTTTTCAGCTTCTTTCTTCCTTAGCGATCTTTGTCGGACCGCATCCAGAGTAAGGGACAAAGATATATCGGCTACAGATCGAAAGGTCGCTGGCCAAGAGGCCTTCACGCTTGCCTTTATTTCGGGGGCTAACCCACCGATGAAACGAGCGATTCTCTTTGACTCCGGGGTTAACAAGTACGGAACCAACCGGGACATCGTGTTGAAGCTCGTTAGGTAAGCTTGGCAGTCAAGGTTCGTCATCACTAACGACAGGAAGTCAGTCTCTATCTTTTCAACATCATGTTGAGGGCAGTAATTCTCCTTGATGAGAGAAATGAATTCCTCCCATGTCATGCCGTATAGAACAGCCTTTCTCGAGGCCTGAACCAACGCCCTCGACCAAGTCAGGGCCTCGCCCTTGAATGATTGTGACACATACTTTACCACATCTCTTTCTGCACAGCCGCTGATGTCCACCACGGTGTCCATCTCGTCTAGCCACGTCATGCAGTCTACTGCGCCTTTTCCCCAGTGAAGTCTCGGGGTTTACAAGATACAAAATACTTGTAGGTACAGCCCCTGGCGCGAGACGCATCAGTATACACTCTCTCTTGACGGACACTGTTTTCATTGGACGAGTGATTATCATCGTCCTTTTTAGGCTTGGACGGTGGCTTGGTGTGTGATTTTGAGTGGGTTTTCGGCTTGGAGTGTGGTTTGGATATGGTTCTGCTCCGAGATTCAGTATATTCCTCGTATTGTCGATCCAGAGCTGCCTTAACAGCATTGTCGACAAGAGCTTTCAGTTCTGCGCCCGTCAAATGAACCTGGGCGTTATCATATTCGTCTTCTTTCGAGTGGCTATTTTCTCCACTAGGATCAGCCATGGTAACTTGAATCTGTTACAGAAGATAACGAAAATTTTTATTTAGGAGTTCATTATGGAATTGTCTTTTATGGCAATTTCATTAACCATGGTAATAGAGACCATATCTGGTTAATTTGTTACTCACTTTTATTTAGGATTTGAACATACTTATCCTAATTACAAACAATCTTGTTATTGGCATAAAAGTCTAGTCACGAGGACGTTTTTTTATAATATTAGCCGAGATTACAGAGAATCAAGGTACGAAGGTTTGAACCGTAGTCCTTTTACCCTTTTTGACAGGGAGTCATAGACCACCACTGTCTTTTGTCTTATATGACAATCATTATGGCCCATAGGCACTACATCACTAATGGATGCTTAATAATTCGGCCCGTAGGCACTACATCACTAATGGATGTTTAATAAATGATCATCTTTATTGATGATTTAACCCATGATTTATAAATTATTAATTTAGGCTTTGAAATCCTTAGAAGGATTCTTATATAAGAATGACGCGTGTGATTTTTAACGAATCACATCTGCCATGAACGTTAACATGATTACAGAGGTTAACTGGGAATCTGAATCTTTTAATCAGGTCTTACCATCTTGGCCGGATCTTATAAAGATACCTGGTTAGGTTTCACTCTTAAGATTCTTTAATTAGGCAGATTTAAATTTAAAAGGAATGATTTTTGATTTATTTCATATATAATAATAACAAAAATGAAATTTATAACATAACGTTCCATAAACTTCAAATACGATTACACGCTGCCCTAAGCGGGACTTTTAAATAAATAACTACCTACGCAGAGGTTTATAGCAAAACAAGTCCACGCAGGGACCAAATACAAGATAGATATCCTCGCAGGGAGATAAGTCCACGTAGGGACTGAAATATGATAAATGTCCACGCAGGGACTAAATTGTAAATACAACAATGCATAAGGAGACTAATGGTCTCGTTTCTTCCTTCCCTTTAGTAGGTTTGCTAAGCCCTTGAGAAATCCGCGATTACTCTTGCGTTCTTGTTCGAAGTCTCGTTCCACATGGTTTAGACGGTGGAGTATTTCTTCTTGCTCCGGTGGAGAAAAACGTGGCTGCCGCGCCGGTTGCTGAACCGGAGGTCTAGGAGGTATAGGATACCCATGAGCTGAGTAATCTGGTCTCCAAGAGGTTCCATGGAGGGCATTATAATTTGCCGCTACCACATATGGATCGGCATCATAGTTATAGTTGTAGTGCGTGTGAGTCGGCTGCTCAAACGGATTGTACGCCGTGGAAGCGTCGTACGCTGGTATCGGATTGTCATATCCGAATGGTGGCGGAGGTGGTGCAACTGGTGCAGAATTCACCTCTGCAGGGTGACCAAAAGGTTCCCCTAATTGTGGTTCTTCTTCAGGTACTGACGGAAAGTGACTAGCACTCGAGTGGCGAGGGGTGCTGAAATGAAATTCCCCTCCTCGGGTAGACATCCGTGCGCCTGATCTTCTACGCCTTGGCGGATCTGGAATTACTGGTTGAACCGGTGGCGGTGGTGGTGGCGTAACGGCCACAAACCGCGAATCCTCAGAAGGATCCTGTTGTTGCTGTTGATCATGAGGCGAGAAATGATGTGAAGGTGTAAAGTACCAATTACATTGGTCAAACCTCGCCTGGTAGCTGTCGGGACCTTGGTAGGGTGTTCCATGAAAGGATGACCCATCGGAGATCTCGATTGGATGATTGGGAGTACCCCTTGCAGGCTCGACGGGGTCTGTATCCTCGTCCATATCCACTACATTATCTTCAGAAAAGTGATCCTCTGGTCCTAAAGGGTTATACCCTATTGGCTCTTGGACATAATCCGCCGGGTTAAACTGTCCTATGAAGAAAGGTGAAGGATCGCCATAAGATCGGTGCGAAGCAGATCGCTGTAGAGGTATAAAGGATGGTTGAGGGTTATTGGGATTGTTTTCCGAATCTGGTCCAAATGAATGGCGGTATGAGGATGTTGAGCTATGCGAGGTAGAATGTCTCACAGGTTCAAAAAGGTTTCTTCTTCGTCTCTGTGGTTCTTCACTCCTTGTACTGGAAGGAGCTCGCATGTTCGAAGGTCCAGCTTCGTGATCATTGTGAGTAATGATCGTTCCTCTGCCTCTTCCTCCTCTTCCTCGTCTGATTGCAGGTGGCATAACTCCTGCTTTCAAAACTTTAAATAACCATAAACAATAAAAACACAAACTGGAATAACAATTCGAATTTGTCCTACGTTCTTGTCTAGACTCAAGTATGTGCAATTGTGTAACTGAGATTAAACACAAAGATTAGTGTTTAATTCACTCAGTGTTGGCTCTGATACCAACCTGTCACACCCCGATTTCCACGTGTCTCACCGGTGGGCCCGGTGGGGATTATCGTGACGTAGTTGGCAACATTATAGTCAAACCACACAATGTATATGAATGCACAGCGGAAGCATAAAGATAAATATATTTCAACGTTAAGTGTAATATCAATGTATCACCATTGTTGAAATAAAAATCCACAGGGGATCTAATAATAATAATAAAAGTATTGTTCAACAGACTTCAAGCATCTTAAGCTTGCGAGACTTCTAATGATGCTAAGGAGAAATCCCAGCCAATTTCGCATAGTACCTGCATTTAGTCTTTTTGGGGAAAATACGTCAGTTTACACTGGTAAATACATTCAACTGACACTTTTGTAAAATGTTTGATAAAATTGGTTTAAATGCTCAAGGCACAAACTCTTTATAACTTGGGATAATTTATAATCAAATCTTAGAAAAGAATTACATGTTACTTTGCGTTCGGTCGCCCGGGTCGTGCCGGGTTAAAGTTTAATAGACACGCCACATAGCATAAAACTGTGGAGGGTAAACCAACGGCTACACTTTTATAGTCATGGACATAATGCCGAGTGTACGCCTACACCCGGATGTCAAGGTCGTGGCCATTCGTAAATGCTGCCAAGGATATCCGGGACATGGTCATTAAGCCCCCAAAGGCGTAAAGCCAACAAAACAAGTTTTTAAACGGGTCACATTGATAATACCCAACTACTAATGAGTTGAGGTCAATTGCCCGACCAAGCGGTATTTTAGATACCGTAACCCAAGCCCGTATAACGGAAAATAAGTTAAAAGTATTTACCTTTGCAAGTATTAATCCTTAATTGAATAAATCACAGATAGCTTTTACTGGTCTCCTATTCTGGAACGAAGGTTTAAAAATAACATATTAGAATCCTAACGGGTCTTTATATTTAGCCGTAGCTTAGACCGGTCAGTTTCAATGGATAGTTACTGTTTAATCGCGGGAAAGGCGGAAACCGGGAATGGAGTGTGATTTTGACCCAACAAGTTTGAAGACTTGTTTTATATGGGCAAAATAATCATACTCTGGATTTTGGGGTCAAAACAATATGGTTTGACCCGTTTCGGCTAATTTATGTAAACTAGCTACATAGCTGAACCGTGCGCGCAAAAGGCGCAACGGGTAACCGTAGGAGTCCTACACTGTTTTCCTAAGTCAATATGCTTTATAGAGGTTGTGGTATCAGTAGGATACCTTCCATAATGCCCGTAACGAGTTTAAGTTCATATTATGCCCCGTAGGGGTATTTTGGTCTTTTTAAAGATTATAAAAGAGGTTTCTGAGTTCTACAGGAAATCTGAGTTTCTCTAACAGTTTATAAAGTCTAAAATACTTTATTTATTATTTAAAATCAGTGGCAACTGGAATTGGGTCAAAAGACCTTGTAGAACTCAAGTTATGGCCGAAAAGGGTATATTCGGTATTTACCGAACCGTTGCCATAACTGCAGGTTATGAGCAGGTTAAAAATAATTAAAAATCTTTAGAAATCCCAAAATATTATTTTACATCAGTGAGTAAAAGGTTTGGTGTCGAAATCCGGGTTTAGATAGGCGTTATGCTAATTGCGCTATTTAATTACTAAAGTTTCGCAATTTGCGCTATTTAGCATAACTCCTATTCTGGACCTCGGATTGACATGAAATTTTAGGGACATTCTTAGAAATCAGTAACCAAGGTTATGATTCTTTCATATGTCCGAAATTCTCGTTTTAATTTAAAAAGGGCGTTACGGTCAACTTTTAAGCACTTAACGGAAATGTGTAAAAGACTCGGACAACAAATGAACCGGTCACAGAGGGTTATACCATCATGTAACCTGGTCCTAAGAGAGTCCTAAGGCATATCTAAATCTTACTTTAGCGGGTCAGAACTGAAGTCAAAGCAAAAGTCAAACTTTTGCGATATTCGGCTCCGAACCAGGTCAAAACAATAAATGGTCGGATCAAACAAGCTCAGACTAGTTTATATACTTATTATCATGTTTTATGAGTGTTCAAACAGGTTACATATCATCTACATTACAGATTACGCAAGAAATCGCAAAAATGACATTTCTGTTAAGCACGTTTGACTCGATATTTGAACTAGTTAGAGTGGGAATCAGAGGGTGCCCTTTTAGGGGTTTGATGCCCACATGATTACCATCATATAACTATCTTTGATTCGACAAACCACTGGACCATTCGTGATTTATCGCAAAGTCAATCGTTAATTACGACGGATTGACTTTTGAGCTAAACTAAGCAAAAACTAAGCCATAAAAGGGTAGACACACTTAAAGAAGCTTGGTGCACGACTTAGAATGTTAGAAGAGTGCTTGAGAGCTCCAGAGATGGTTTAGAATGCAGGTTTGAGGTGTGTTTCACTTATGCACAATGTGGTGCCTTTTATAGTGAAAAAATGGACTTAAGATCATTACACATCAACCTACAAGGCATCATGGATGATCAGCAGGTGGCCCTGGGTGCTAGGGGTCATGTAGAGGGTGCCCATGCTTCATTTATTGCTCAAATGATCGTTCACAACTTCAAACAGCAAGTCTGTCCAAGAATTCTGCATCTGGGACTGTCACGCGGCCCGCATGAGAGATCAGGCAACTTGTACGCGGGCCGCCTGAATCCTTAAGTCAGAACGCGTATCTGCAGGTGGCTCGCGGCCCGCATCAACTCATGCATAACCTTAACGCGGCCCGCATTAGACTTGATTTTCAAGATTTCTAAATCTTTTGTAATCATTAACCAAATCTTTTGTAATCATTAACCTAACCTTTCGGTTTTGAAGGGGTAACTTTGCGATTTGGCCCTCGATTATTTACGGTTAAGGGCCTCGTAACTTTTACCCGCATTGTTAAGCCCCCGGTTAGTTTAATTACTATCCGAAAAGCCTTAACTTTTATTGTTGACGCTTTTAACCCCTCGCATACGAATTTGATCATAACTTTCTCGTTTTAAAACAGAACTTCGCGAAATTTATATAATATATTCTAGTGAGCGTATTTTACTGTTACAAAGCCTCGGGTTCGTCAAAGGGTCACTCAGAGGTATAAATTAAACATATTGACACAATCAACCCCTGCAGCTTGTAATTCCTCACTTTCTCCCGCGTTTTGCTCCGTACGATCCATGATTTATTCGTTTGAAGGTACGAGCATCGTTTAGGGTTACTATACAGTATATTTATCCTTTGTTGACATTTATAACCCTCGAATTTACATACTTTCAAGGTTTGTCAACTTTAGTCCTTTATTTAAAAATTAATGCCACGTGTAAACTCATGACACGTGTTAACACATTATTGGACACAAAATTTCGAGGTGTTACAGAGGGTGACTCACCATTGGCAAACATTAGATTACCTTGATTTTCTGCTAAAGACTCGATACCCTTAATCCTGTCTTCGAACGTCTTCAGTCTACCGATCGCTTCCTGAAACGTCATGGCCTTCAAATCTGCGAACTGTTCAATTGAAGCTACAATTGGAACATACTTTGCTGGAACAGAGCCTAATAACTTTCTTGTTAGCTTTTTGTTTTCGTAGGTGGTTCCCAACCTGGCTGCTTTGGTCACCAACTGACTTATTCTGCCCGCGAAAGAATCAATCGTCTCTGTTTCTTTCATCTTCAAAGATTCAAACTCATTTTCCAGTTGCTCAATCTTTCCCTCTCGAACCCGTTCAACCCCAACATACCGTGTCTTCAACGCTTCCCAGATTTCCTTTGCAGTCTGAAACTGAGCTACTTGAAACACGAGCTCTTCTGGTATTGCTTGAAGTAGAAGTGCAACCGCCATGTCATCCTTTTTGGATTCTACCTCTTCTTCACCTGGTTCTAAAGCTTGCTGTATTCCATGAGCCTTGAATACTGCCTTGATACGAATCGCCCAGATGTTATAATTTGTTTCGGTTAACATTGGACATTGTAAAGTTGTGGTACTCTGATCCTTAACCACAACCGGTGGTGGTCTGTTCCCGTCCGTCATTGATTTCTGAACAACTTTTCAGAACCGAACGCATTTGATCGCAGAAACCCGGTCACGAATACCTCTCGAAAACCGAATAACAATAATCCTGAATTGACCCCGCTTGTTCAACCCAAACAACGTTTAATAGTAAACCCCAACTTAGTTATTCCAAAAAAAAAACCACTAAGCTTTCTTGAATATGAGTCACCCCTCCAAAAAATAAAATAAACCAAACTTTTGACACTTTACTTCCTGACAGCAATGTTGTAGAAGGCGCTAGGCGCTAGTCGGGCGGTGAGGTACCGCCTAGGGATTAATCGGGATTAATCGGAATGGGATTTTTATATGTATGTTTTCAAAATTATATATATATACCCAATAATATAAAAATAATACTTCAAAATTCACATAAATACTTCAAGTTTCAGATAGTATGGTTCGATTTTGACCAATTTTGACCGCCTAGGACCGATTTTGACTGATTAATATAGTCCGATTAATCCGATTTTTGACCGCCTAGGTACCGCCTTTGACCGACTTTGACCATGGCCGATTAATTGACCGACTAGCTCAAAATTAGGCAGTAAGTGGCCGCCTAGGCCGATTTCTGCAACCATGCCTGAAAGGAAACAACGAACCTGACTTTTTATTTTTTCTCGTTGAGTAATTGCTTGTTGCAATTATCGAAGATTAAAAAAGTTCTCGCTGCCACACTCAATTCAAATTACTTAGATAAGTCAAATACACCACCTCCTTGTGGATTACTTCGGCCCTACTTAAAAGATTCACAGAACGAATCTAGGTGTCCACCGTGTCGTTGTCTTTCGATGATGAATACGTTTAGTAAAGCCTTATGTATGTTGTGCCAAAATCGATCTGACCCAGAGCCTGCCTAGTTCCGCTTTTTAATTGATGTCTTACGAACAACCTACACGTTGCCTGTCGCCGTAACAGTACAGACGTCGCTGCTCCGACAGACCAGTACCGTTGATCTCAACTTTCCTGATCGACGACCCATTAGTCTTCTTAGCCGCCTATTAAGAACCCGAGTACCCGTTTGATATCGACGATTGAACTTGGCTATGATACCAATTCAAGTCCCAATCGACAATCAAACCGAATAGAAAAGATGAAGAAAAGAATTTAGATCGAATAACTCTCAATCTTATTAATCAGAAAATAACTCAAAACTGATTACAGACTCTCAAACCATAACTCGGTTTCTCTAGTCTCTTCTCTCTTAATAATGTCTAACCCTTACATGGTTTATATAGGCTAACCAACTTAGTGACCAAGACATTACCATATAACCCTAACTTGGTGAGCAAGACAATACCAAATATAATTATAATGTAATTAGGAAACTTAAGCAATTATGACCAACTTGTCAACATTGATCCCTCAAGTTCACCGACTTGTGACTTGAACTCTTTTGTCACCCTTTCACATCATCGACTTGTGATGAGTCAGGGATTACCGCCAACAAATAGCAGAAGAAATGATTAGCTTAAAGCAATTATGTACAAGCTTACTCAAATATAGCCGAAGAGATTAAAAAAAAAAAACTTATAGGTAAATAAATTTGTTTCGCGATGTTGATATTCTATGATAAATATGTAACAAGAAATTGAACTATAAGTTCTCACGTTTTTTCCAAAAAAATTCGTGGGGCACACTAGTCTTACAATGAAAAAGAAAACCCTAATTCCAGGCATACACAAGCACACGTCCACAGGATATATGGATTAGAAAACATTACAACAAAGAAAATAATAATATTGGACCGTTTAAAATTAAAAAAAAAAAATAGCACAAGGACGAAATGTATAGTTTACTTATTTTATAGCAATGCTAGCTCATTTGGTATTTGGTAGAGGTTTTCGTCGTAGCAGAAAGTTTTAAATTCAGTCCCAAACAAGATGATAATTTAGTGTAATTTAATATTAGGAGTTATGTAACATCATCCATTAAAAATGTTATGAGTATGAGTAGACTTGGGTCGTTTATTGATTTATTGAGTTATCGTACACCCTAATTCATTAAAGTTGTCGTGTCCACATTATAAAAACTAATAACAAATCATATTCAAGAGAATCATTTGAAATTATTTATTACATTTGTTGTAATAATCTTCTAATCCTTTAACTTTTCTGTCTTTATTTCCTTTCCAAGAAATTATTCATTTGAAACCATCCTGTTATACGTTTAGAAAAAGAATAGTATATTATGAATTTATCTCGAGATAGTTGGTAAACGGGTAACAAGCTGCGCCGCTACCCCTTTTTGAATAATAAAACTAAGTCAGGGCCGACTCAACCATTTTGGTGGCCTAAGACGAAGTAAAAGCTTGTGGCCTTTTTTTTCCAAAAAAAAAACGTATGTAATTGAATGTTAAATGTCACACCCCAACCGATGGCGAAATCATCGGGGCATGGCACTGAGCGAAACAGATTGTCCAGAAGTTTCCATAACAACTATCATTACTATTCAATTTATATAATACGTCCCATACCGTACCTCAAATAGCAAACAAATTATTACAGATAAAATCTAGTCAAATATTATGTTCCGACCACTCAGATTTAAATATAAATACAAATTGTTTATCTGCTTCTAGAGTCCCATAATTTGACCACTACAGACAACTATTTGTTGGGCTCTAGCAGATAAGCATCTTAAACACCTGTCACATAGGTTAAAATAAAGTCAATACATAAAATGTAAATGTGAGCATACAAGTTTGATAATAGCATAATAGAGTTCGAAATAGTTTACGCATAACCAGCACGTACACAGAGGAAAATGAAGCATGTTAATTATCGACATGGATCTATCGATACCACTGACTGCGGGTTGACTGCCCGAGGCAGTTCGCAATACATGATTACCACCGTAATCCATGCAAGTAATTGTCCTTAACAACCCCCGTGTGAAAGGGTGCTGAGTCCAAACTATATTACTATCGTCGTTAAGGCAGGTAGACAGCATTCCACGTGTAAACATAACAACAAGCATTCATTTAGTCACGTAATACATGCGGTAACGGTTAGCGTTTAAAGTAATTGAGTAGTGTGTTCGATTGTGATTTAGAATAAGTAACGTATGTAACACCCAAAAGTGCTAAAGCAAAAAGGGTTCGAGTATACTCACAGCGATTGATGGATTGAAGGGAGCGCTTGGGAGTAGGGTTAGCCTGAATAGTTTGATGGCATAACGATAAGCAACGCGTAAAACGGAAAACAAGTGTTGGAGGGTCGGACAGCTGGTCGATCGGACGGTAGTCCGATCGGACGGCTGACCGTTCGGCTGGCAGTCCGTTCGGACAGCTGTCCGGTCGGTCGGTAGGTAGGCCGATCGGATGGCTGTTCGAGTGGATTGTTTCTTCCTTTGAGAAGGATGTGTTTGTGTATGATGGTTTGACTTTTGAAGTTTTCGTTGTAGCATTTGAAAACATTGAAGTATCTTTACCCTTCAGGTCGGTCGATCGGACGGTTGTTCGATCGGCCGGCAGCCCGATCGGTTAGGTACTTCTAGCAAGACAAGTTCTCAGCAGGGTGTCACCTGATCGGACGGCTGTTCGATCGGGTGGCACTCCTAGTGCATTGAACACGTTGAAAATTGACTAAGTGTTGAAGTATAGTATCTCATGATCCGAAGAGTAATCCGATCGGACGGTAGTCCGATCGAACAACTGTTCGTTCAATACTAGTCTTCGAAATAATTGATTAAGTGTGGGACCTTGTGCTAGCCGATCGGTTGGCCAGTCGATCGGCTGGCTGTCCGTTCGGACAGCAGTCCGATCGGTCAGTCATCCTGACCTGATCAGCCTGTTCGTCTAACACT
Source organism: Helianthus annuus (assembly GCF_002127325.2). Lineage (NCBI taxonomy): Eukaryota > Viridiplantae > Streptophyta > Magnoliopsida > Asterales > Asteraceae > Helianthus > Helianthus annuus. The sequence goes on along the minus strand of NC_035435.2, from coordinate 5,351,943 downwards.
TAGCTGTTCTGATTGCTTTGTCGTTATATCGAGGTGTTTTGACAACGAGTCTAACCATAGAACCCTCGTTCTTACTTGTTCCTCCTGATCGGACATGAATCACCCAAATCCGGCCGGTGGACTGTTCGGAACGGAGTTTAACGTTTAACCCGAAATCGGTGAACCTCGTGGATAGAATCCGGATCTTGAGTCATGCAACCACTGAATAGCAAGTCGGCACAAGCTCCGTTTCTATCGGTTTGAAGGTATTGAGTGTAAAAGAGTTGAAAGAAAGTTGGAAAAACCATCTTTCAATCCTTTTCACCGTGCAAATGTTTAGATCCATGAAAGATCTTTGTTTGTTTATGTGGAAATCGGCTAGATCCAAGTTATTCTTGCTGGATTGAGGCCAAAACATGAAGTTCTTCAAGAACACCATGATGACATCATCCTAGAACACTTGAATCTTGATGATTTCACGGTTAAAAGTTAAGATTTGAAAGATAGAAAGGTGTAGGAGTGCGTGTAGATCAAGAAAGTACAAGATTTAGGATGAAATCTTACCGGAATCGGAAGGAATCTGAGAAAAAGATGGGAGCACGAGCTGGTCGGACAGAGGTTTCCAAAAGTAGAAAGTTTGAGAGTGACAATGGGTATTTATAGGATGCCAAATGAGGAAAGTGCTGGCCGATCAGCCAGGCAGCTCGATCGGACAACCTGTCCGATCGGACAGCAGTCCGATCGGCTGGCTGTTCGATCGGCTGGTAGCCTGATCGATCAGCCGCCTGATTCGAGTGTTCGGTGCGACGATTTTTGATATTTCGATTTCGATTGAGGACGATGCGAATACGATAGAGTTTCGATAGAGTTTCCAATTCAAATTACTTTTAATCCCAACCACTATATCTAACATACAATCATCTATATCTCGCGCTATCTCTTCTCCACCAATTATCATGCTTCGATTTCGATTGAGTTCGATTGAGTTTCGATTTCGAGTCGAGTTTCGATTAATTACCACACATAACATAAAGTAGACACGCACAAGTAACACATAAGGCACACACACGTATATTAACACCAAAATTCGCGTAATTCGAGTCTCGAGTTCAATGATGATTAGATTAGCTCGATTATTGATTAATTGACTTTATCGCATTGTTACTTCCTATCATTCACAGTCGTAAAGCGGTTCGCATCGATAAATAAACTTCGATTAATTCGATTGCAATTAATTACTCCACATAATACAACTAACGTAAACATAAAATAGACTAACTACGGTCAAAGAAGTCAATCTTGACTTTGACTTTGGCTTTCGAAAACACGGGGTGTTACATTAAACTTAAAGGGCCCATGTGTAATTATTTGAAAGATTGTATTAAAATTTAAAAACAAGAAAAAAATGGAGGAAAATGGTGAACCAGGGATTTGAACCCGGGTCTTACCAATATCAATACGTACACAAAACCACTACACTACCAACCATCAATATGTTGATAATCTACACCCTAAAGCTTTTATCAATGGACTGTGGTTTCATCAAATCGTTGAGGCCCTATAGTTTTGGTGGCCCAAGGGCCAAGGCCCAAGCCTCATTTGACTTGGGCTTGGGCCGGCCCTGAACTAAGCCTTTTAAAAACTACGTCCATAGATCTCGGGGTCATAACATTACTATGCATGACCCTTTGAACTCGACTAAGTAGGTCCCCAGCCTCTGGCGCCAGAAAACCAAAGGTATCAAAAGCAAATGGGATAAACACGTGCTGGTTGTCAAGTCATGCTTTCTCATGTTTGGTCACTTTACCCGAAGCAGCCTTTAAAGCAGCCTGACCCACCGTGAAAGCACTACCCCTAAGCCCACAAGCGGGGAAACCCCTATTAGATCCACACAGGGATGTTTTCCTCCTACCCATCCAAAGACCAGAATGTCAGCTGGTCGAAGGGTAGATCTCCCTTCCAACAGGTTTGTTAAGAAATTAACGGGTGCCTCTTTCGTAACAGAAATACCAGCGCACCTGAATATGTCAAAAAGGACATCCCTATTGCGACACGTAAGGTAATCAGTTATTTATTTAATCAACATGAAAATTGTAGGAAGCCATCACGGTCACTAATTAAGAATAATCAATGTTTGAGATGTTAGGAGAGTGACACATGTACAAAATATAAGAATTTAAATGGTCAAATGGTAAAATGAGAAAAGCCCCCAATTCTATTTTTTAGAACGACCAAAATTTTATTGAAAAGGAAAATTCGAATAGCAATAAGCTTGACAAAAGAACAATATGTTCCTGAACCACAGACTTAAAAGAAACCTACTCCACAGCAATCGAACCTCACTGCAAACCGCAAGGGAAAAACAACAAAGCCTAAAAATAAACGCCCATGAAACAAGCTAAAGAGCCAAGTTAAACAAAGTAGCACCAACGAACCTAGAATCGAACAGAAACTTCTCCCATAAGACGAACAAAAAGCTCCCAATTCTTTACTCTTGTTTACTTTCATCGTTTTTCTTGTAAAAGATCAAATAGCTTTTACATGGTTTCTTATTTTTTATAAAAACATATACTATAAAATTAAGAATTTAGTTACCATTAGTTTGAGTATAATGTTGTTATATAATTTTTGTTAAACAAATTATCTTATTAAAAAGGTAGATATATTATGAGATAACCTGCGTACGCATAATTATAAATATAAATTGCGTGTTTATTTATGTGTTACAAAATTTTAAACATAGGTTGTTTTCTAAACCTATGTTATGTAACTTCGTATGGACACATATCCTTTCTTCAGACATGCCTCGCACTATGATAGTTCTGTACATCACATGTTAAAATGATGTTATGCAATGACCTCTCTTTCAGTGGCGGAGCTTCTTGGTGGTCCGTAGGTGCGCCGGCTCTCACTGATTTTTCGCTCGTAGTGTTAATTTTACCGATTTTTTTTTGGGAAATTGGCCTATAATAATCCCACCTAGACCTTATTGGCCACTAATAATCCCACCTCAGAATATTCCCCCCACCAGTCCCACCTTTCACATATTTTTCCTACAACGGTCCCCCGTTAAAAAAACTTAACGGAGTTAAACATTTTTCCAAATTACAAACATATTTTTTAGGGCTTTTGATTAGAACGACGATACGAGTCCATTGATGTAAAACTTGCCTCGAAACGGTGCTCCAAACGATGAAAACAACGCTTCAATTCGGGTATTTAAATTTCCAATTAACCAAAATCAAGTCACTTGGAGCACCATTTTGAAGTAAGTTTTACATCAGTGGACTCGTATCATCGTTCTGATCAAAAGCCCTAAAAAATTTGTTTGTAATTTGGAAAAAAAACTTAACTCCATTAAGTTTATTTAACGGGAGACCATTGTAGGAAAAATAGGTGAAAGGTGGGACTGGTGGGGAGGAATATTCTGAGATTGGATTATTAATGGCCAATAAGGTCTAGGTGAGATTATTACAAGTCAATTCTCCTTTTCTTTTTGTTGTGTAAAATATTAGAATTATAAGAGTACGGTCCACACTCATTTTTTGTTAAAGTTAGCCACTGCTACCATGTATGTTATGTATAACAAAGTAATATAAAATTAAATATATTTTTATTTGATTACTTTTATTTAATTATCAAGTGTTGCTAAAAAACTAATAATTTTCATATGATAACTTTGTTAAGAGCGTGCATTGTCATATTAATTAAATATTGTGTAAAAAAACAAATAAAGTAGACACAGGTTTGCTTTTTATGTCTCTTTTTTCACAACTCGACACATATTGAACTAAAATAATTATTAAATGGTTTACCTGAATTATCAAGTATAGTATTCGTTGAATGTTTAAAAATAATATTAACTAGTATTAAGCTCCTCATGTTGCGGTGGGGTTGTAAAACTGTGACAAATAGCATCAATGCGACAACACCGTCAACGACCACCAACACTAAAGTTGCGACGTGTTAATGCGGAAAAATTAGACCGAAATGTAAAAAATAGAAAATAATAACTAAGTCGATTTAGGACCCGCACGTTGCGATGAACCTATCAAACGGGAAAAAATGACGATATAAAAACGTTTAATCAAACACACACACATTGCGTCATGTTAACTCGCAAAATTAAGAATGAAACGTAAAAACATTGAACCACACACGAACGTTGCGCCATGTTAACTCGCAAAATTTAGAACAAAACGTAAAATGAATATTTTGCAAAATATGAAAAGTATTGGGTATCAAAGTTGAAACTAAAAAAGTTGTGAGGTTAAATTAGCAAATATAGAAAGCTTTTGGGTTAAAAGTGTAACATCAAAATTTTTTTAAACCACCTTAAACATATAATAAAATTTCTTTATGCACCAAAATGTTGCCAATTTATAATGGGTGGTACCAAAGTTGAAACTAAAAAAGTTGTGAGGTTAAATTAGCAAATATAGAAAGCTTTTGGGTTAAAAGTGTAACATCAATTATTATTTTTTTGAAAACCACCCTAAACATAGAATACAACTTCTTTATGCACCAAAATGTTGCCAATTTATAATGGGTAAATAAGTATTAGGAAAAATGACAAGTTTTGTCCTTTATCTTTATAGTACTTTACAGGCGGTGTCCTTTTTTTCAAATGTTGACAGGCGGTGTCCTTTAGTAGGTATTTTGTTACAAGTTTTGTCCTTTCCACTCAACCTGGTTAAAAGACTCAGTTAATTTGTGGCACATGATAAGCACATGAGGGTAATTATGTATTTTCCATATCCCTTTACACCTACCCCATTTATTATCCCTCAGAAACCCTCTTGATAACGTCATTCACCCCCAATTCGTCCCTCAGGTTTCACTCTTAGGGTTTCTACCACACAAAATCGCTGATCAAAGAAGAAGATGTCGCAGGACGATCAAGGTTGTTGATAACGAACAGGTTATTGATCTATATGGTGATTCGAGACCATCTTGATAACGAACAGGTTGTTGATCTATATGGTGAGTTCTTCAACTTAAATTTGAAACCCTAGTTTAATTTTTTGAGCTAAAAATTGTGCATTTTGCAATGTAGTAGTGTATTAGTTGATAAATGCTGTGAATGTTTGATTATTTGCATATGGTTTTCCCCATATCTTCAGTTTTCGGATTCATCATGGTGGTAGGCTGACGGTACCTCCAGGATGTGAGTATGTAGGTGTCACGGCCCCCGACCCCTCCCTGGACGGAAACGGGCGCCGCGAGCAGCCAAGTGGTACCGGTGGTTATTTTAAAAACATTGCAGCGGAAATTTCATCAGGACCGTGAGTTAGGAAAAATATCAGAGTTTAGAAACACCGGATTTTATTTATTAAATAGATGGGATAAAACCCATGTTTTACAAAGGTAGCTTTAGCATGAACAACATTTCTTGATTTAGTTTAATTGATAAAGTAAGCCACTACTTTAAGCCTTTCGGTGTCGTATCCAACTCTCATTCCATTCTACTATAAATACCTGAAATGCATTTTAAAAAGGTTTGTCAGCAGGAAATACTGAGTGAGTTCATTCAGTTTGCACAAAACGACTCGTAGTTATAATTTACAGTATTAAGAGCGATTACAATGTTTCTGATATCAACCAACTACCCACAGTATTGTCACTCGACCCATTGGCCCTCATTGTCCAATGGTGTCTGTGACTATGGTCATATCATCCCTTGGCTGCCCCAATGGTGAAGATTATCAAGTAATGTATACAAAACCCCACATACCGGCTGTAATTTGGTGATTACAAAGACTTAATCCTTGTAATTATAACTTTGAAAATAACTTGGAGTTTTGTAAAATAGTTGATAAAAAGAGAATGACTCACAGTATAAGCATGATTTAGCAAGCTTCTTGATTCTATTCCTTCTGATAATTAAGCGTATACTTTATTTGTTCTGAATCTTCTGATGATTTAACAGCTTGTTTGATTGTAAGTGTCTAGTTGGGAGTATTCTGGTAGTTAAACATATAGTTTAACAGAATGGAATACGTATTTGTGTAAAACCCAAATCAAACCTAACAGTAGTCACGACCTTAACAAAATTCACAAAGTGTAACACTTCGGATTCCCTTTACCGAAATCACAAAGTATAGCACTTTGGCATCCGTTTAACGAACTCTCAAAGTATAGCACTTTGGCATCCGTTTAACGAAATTCACAAAGTACAGCACTTTGGCATTCGTTAGTTGGTTCCTGAATCGATCGGACAGAACATCGCATCGGTGATTATTGGTTAGAACACCAACGTATAGAGAGAAGAAGAAAAGAAATGAGCAAAGAAAAATGAATCCTAAGCTTCCTATTTATAGGTAGGAAATAGGAAATTTCTAGGATGTTTCCCTTGTATTTCTAGGAAATTTCCTATAGCTTTTCTAGGAAGTTACCTATGCATTTTCTAGGAAGCTTCCTTCCTACATATCTATCCTCTTACACCTTCCTAGCACCTTCCTTTGATATTATCTATCTCGTATATATTTATTTTCATGTATATTTAGGTGTTTACTAAATCTTACTTAGCTGATTAATTAATCTTAGTTATCTTAATTAATCTTGCTTAGCTTAATTAATATTGCTTAGCGTAATTAATCTTACTTAACCGATTAATTAATCCTAACGGTTTAAATCAAGTAATTTATTTAGCCGATTAATTAAATAACGTAACTAGCTGATTAATTAATTTACTTAGCTTACTTAACTGCTAAGTTTCCTTTCCTATTAAGTTGTCGTAGCTATTAAGTTTTCTAAACTGCTAAATTATCTTAATATCTAGGTTTGCTATACTAGTTTGACAGCTTCCTGATTATGAGTTCTAATTTCTAGGCACAAGAACTCGTATTAGTGTATTAACTCAATTCAACTTTGACGATAATCACGAGATAGAAACCCTCACAATGAATGACAAAGTGCAATACTTAAACATCCATCGAATTCATGACGAATGATAAAGTATAACCCGAGTTTGAGCAGCACTTAAACATCCATCGGATAGTTTCAATCGATCGGATAAAGTATCGTACCAGTGATTAGAGTTATTACCCTAATAACGGGCAGAGTTTCGGGATTTAGAAGATAGAATCCCGAGCTATTATTTATAATAAAAGCTGAAATGAAAGAAAAGAATTGAGAAGTGTGAAACGTAGCAGTGATCGAGTTATTACCCTGTTGTCGTGGCAGCGCTTTGTGAATTGTGTGTGTTTTAGGACTGTTTCGACTATAACTCAGAGTATAATTTGAATTTGGACGTCGAACAAACGCACAGAACCAAGTCCCAGTGCCCTCTATTTATACCCAGAATTTCGCCCCCCTCGCGTGTCGCGACAGGGACACATGCGCCTGTCGCGTGGCGCGACAGGTCTAGTTTTAGCATAGGGTGGCTTCGTGTGTTTATAGCCTAGGGGAGTCAGTGAATCGACAAAATTCTCAACCTACAACGAATTATAAAGATAATCGTCAACTAGAGTTTACCCCCCTTGAGTTTTAGGGGCCCTGTTCCTGATTCTGATTGTTCTGAAAATTTTAGGGTTTATGCAGAATTACTTGGGTTTCTCAATTAGGGTTTCCTTATGGGATAATTAACATAAGAAGTGTTGATTTTAGTGAGAGTTGTTACAGTAGGAGGCATGGTAGATTTCGTGGACTTGATCGACATAGATAAGTTTTCTGTGATTTAGCTTGATCTTATGTTGGACCAGTTAGGATATAACAGCACTAATCCCATGTATTATATGTTTTTAAACCCTGAAAAAGACTTAGACAATGGTCTTGAACACCTAAGCAGTGATCAGGATTGTCTTAACTTGGCTAAATATGTAGGAGAACATAAGATCATCAATGTTTATACTACACATGGTTTAAAAAATATGAAAGAACTGTTTTCCTCACCAAGTAAACCTAAACCTGCTATTCCTATTGAAGAAATAGATGAAACTGTTCATATTACTTTCAAGTTTATTGATTATGTTGGTTGCATGTTATGAAACAGGGAATACTGCAAGCAGTGACAAGGTTGTTTCTCTGTGCTGAGCACAGATATTGCCTTAGACACATCTATGAGAATATGAGGGGAACCTTTAAAGGAGATCTGTACAAAAACATGCTCTGGAAGTGTGCTTCTGCTACAGCTATTCCTGAATTTCAAATGGCCATGGATGAGTTGAAGGCCTTTAACAAGAAAGCACACTTTTGGTTATCTAAGATCCCACCTTTACACTGGACAAGATCTGTCACACCCCCAAAATCCACAAGCGGAGTATCACCGCATGGAGGCGTGACTGACCAGGATCAAGCCACCAATCATATTGAACATAGCATGTAATTAAATATAAAACCCAACACAATATAATTGGTGTTCAAACAAAACAAAGTTTAAGTTGTAAGCGGAAGCATAATGTTTAAAACCAAAGTATAAGTTCAAATATATCAAATGTTTAACATGGCATAAGACTATCCATGTCCCACAACGACCACGCCTCCTCGTGCAAGCTCCAGAAGTACCTAACGACCTGCAAGGCATGTAACAACGAGTCAACAACAAAGTTGAGCGAGTTCACAGTTGGTGTTCATTGTTAAGTTGTTTCAAAAACTAGGAGTTCATTTGTAAGTCGTAAGTTAACCAGTTTACCCAGTTTCCCAAACATATCTATAATCAGTGGGGGCTTCCCCATGTTAACCACTAGACCCGTTTACCATATCGACCACTAACAAAAGTAAGTTAGTGCCCTGACGTCAATGTCTATCATCATAGACTAGTGCCCAGATCCATTAGTTCACGCCCGTCCTCTGCGGCACGGTGTGAGGCTTATTAAACGTAAATAGCACTATCTAACTAATAAACTTGACGGAGTTAACATACTTAACAGAGTTAACATACTCCACAAGGTTTACATACTTAACATACTTAACTTAACAGAGTTTACTGTATCAAAGCATTCGACGAAATCACCTTTGTGGCGAAAACACCTGGGACGAAATCACTTTGGACGAAAACCCCCAGGCGACGAAATCCCAAGGGTTTTCGTCGAGCTTAATGTATGGCGAAAACACTAAGGGTTTTCGTCTGGTCCCTGTGTTTTCATCACCAACAGTTACGTGCTACTGCAACCTAATCATCACCTAGCAGTTATATCGACATCATCATACAACCATTCAATCAGGCCAAAACATGCAGTCATATAAATTACCGATCATCGTGCGATCAAGATCATCATCTAATCATCAGATCAATCATGGACAGGCACAACACAATCGATCATAACATCAGATTATAAGGATCCCTAACATACAAATCAATTCAAATCATATGATCACAATCATTACATGCTAACAGTTAATTCATAATGCCAACAAATAGTCAAGTGATTTCAATCAAATAATCATAAATGGTCGATCAGTAACCTAAGTAGGAGAGACAGTAAATCGATCGATGTATGAGGCTCGAGTGCTCATGGCTGCCGTTGGGTTTCAAAGGAGAGTGAGAGAGAGAGAGGGTGAGAGGTGATTAGGGTTTTCCAGTTACAGTTTTCGCGTAAAGGTTATAAACAAAAGACTCGATCCTATCGTTACTGGGCCAAAGGCCCATTCATTGATTTCGCGGGCTTGCTTCTTGACGAAAACACCAAGGTGTTTTCGCCAAGGGGTGTTTTCGTCTAGGGGGGGTGTTTTCGTGGGGTAGGGGTATTCGGCAAGGGTTCCACTTTGTTTTTATTAAATATACAAAACCTATCATTAATACAAAACATGTATCACATATACACTTGTAATGCACACCATATATAAATATAAAAATAGTACTTTGTGAACAAGTATTAAGTCGAGTAAAGACCTTGAAAACTCGGGTTGTCACATCATCCCCAACTTGAAAGAAATTTCGTCCCGAAATTTAGCACGTGGTTACTGAGGAAGCTAGTTGTGTTGCGTTGTTTTCCTGGTTTCCCTGGGGTGTCACATCATCCCCCCCGCTGGTTTGGAATTTCGTCCTGAAATTCCGCAGTAGCTTCAGCCTCAGTAGTGGTTGCACGGTTTTCGAACAACTGGGGATACTTGAGTTTCATTTGGTCTTCTCGTTCCCAGGTGAACTCTGGGCCACGACGGGAGTTCCAACGAACTCGAACAAGAGGTATTCTGGTGCGCTTGAGAATCTTAACGTCTCGGTCTGTGATCTCTACAGGTTCCTCGACGAATCGCAACTGATCGTTGATAGTGAGCTCCTTCAAAGGAACTATAAGGGTCTCATCAGACAGATACTTCTTCAGATTCGACACGTGGAATACGTTGTGAACTCCACTGAGTTCTGTGGGTAGGTTCAACTTGTAACCGACTTACCAATTTTCTCAATGATTTCGAACAGTCCGACATAACGCGGGTTGAGCTTGCCTCGTTTGCCAGAACGAACTACACCTTTCCAAGGTGAGACTTTGAGTAGTACTCGATCCCCAACCTGGAACTCGAGTGGTTTCCTGCGTTTATCAGCGTAGCTTTTTTGACGGTCGCGAGCTGCCGCCATTCGTTGTCATATCTGGGCAATCTTCTCATTCGTGTCTACCACAAGTCATGGGCCAGTGATTTGGCTGTCACCAACTTCTGCCCAACAAAGAGGTGATCGGCATTTACGTCCATCCAATGCCTCAAACGGAGCGGCCTGGATACTGGTGTGGTAGCTGTTATTATATGAAAATTCCACTAATGGTAGATGCTTTTCCCAACCATTGCCAAAATCAATTACACATGCCCTAAGCATGTCTTCAAGGGTTTGGATGGTGCATTCAGACTGCCCATCTGTTTGCGGATGATATGCTGTGCTCATGTCTAAACGTGAGCCAAAGGACTTGTGCATTGCCTACCACAGTTCAGAAGTAAAACGCGCATCACAATCGGAAATAATGGAGGTTGGCACCCCGTGCCTCGAAACCACTTCCTTTAAGTAAACGTCTGCTAAAGTAGAGAACTTGTCTGTTTCTTTGATAGCCAAAAAGTGTGCAGACTTAGTCAATCGATCCACTATCACCCAAATTGTATCATTTCCGCGTTGAGATCTAGGCAGGCCAGTAACGAAATCCATGGAAATTTGCTCCCATTTCCATTTCGGGATCTTTGGTTGTTGGAGTAGGCCCGATGGTTTCTGATATTCAGTCTTGACTCTCGCACAAGTCAAACATTTGCTGACGTAAGTTGCTATGTGTGCTTTCATGCTAGGCCACCAGTATGTCGTGGTACATCTTATCCGAACCAGGATGTATTGAGTAACTAGACTTATGTGCTTAATCCATCACAACCTCGCGTAAGTTTCCATAAAGTGGGACCCAAATACGCCCTGTTATGTAGAAAGCGCCATCTTCTTTTTGTTCTAATCGTTTCCTTGATCCACGTAGGGACTCCGCCCTGATGTTCTCTGCTTTCAATGCTTCAACCTGAGCATCTCGTATCTGAGTAGGAAGACTAGATTGGATGGTAAGTTGTAACGCACGCACGCGTTTAGGTATAGTATCCTTTCGACTGAGGGCGTCAGCCACAACATTGGCTTTGCCCGGATGGTACTTGATCGCGCATTCATAATCATTCAAGAGCTCGACCCATCGACGTTGTCGCATGTTTAATTCCTTTTGCTTGAAGATATGCTCGAGACTCCTGTGATCGGTGTAAATGGTGCACTTGGTACCGTACAGGTAATGTCTCCATATCTTAAGTGCGAAAACAACAGCTCCCAGCTCCAGATCGTGTGTAGTGTAATTCCTTTCGTGAATTTTGAGTTGGCACGATGCATAAGCAATGACTTTATCCCGTTGCATCAACACATAACCAAGACCCTGAATTGACGCATCACAATAAACCACGAAATCGTTTATGCCCTCTGGCAATGAGAGAATAGGTGCGCTACAAAGTCTATCCTTTAAGTGCTGAAATGCAGCTTCCTGTGCATCACCCCAACGATAGGTGACACCCTTCTAAGTTAGTGAGGTGAGAGGTTGCGCAATCTTGGAGAAATCCTTGATGAACCTTCTGTAGTAGCCCGCCAAACCCAAGAATTGGCAGATTTCTGTTGGTGTACGGGGTGCATGCCAGTCTTTGATCGAATTGACCTTGGATGGATCAACATGGATCCCATCCTCGTTTACCACGTGGCCTAAGAAATGGACTTCCCGAAGCCAAAAGTTGCATTTTGAAAACTTAGCGTACAACTGTTCTGCTCGAAGGAGTTACAAAATAAGTCATAGATGGTGCTCGTGTTCCTCCTGACTCTTAGAATAGATCAGGATGTCGTCAATAAATACAATAACGAACTTATCCAGATAGGGCTTGCACACTCTGTTCATAAGATCCATGAAGACCGCAGGTGCATTCGTCAATCCGAAAGGCATAACCAGAAACTCGTAATGCCCATACCGAGTCCTGAATGCTGTCTTAGAGATATCCTCATCTCGGACTCTCAGTTGATGGTAGCCTGACCTCAGATCAATTTTCGAGTAGAAACTCGACCCTTGCAACTGGTCGAATAAGTCATCAATGCGTGGAAGAGGATAACGATTCTTCACGGTCACCTTGTTGAGTTCGCGGTAGTCAATGTACATTCTGAAGGTACCGTCTTTCTTTTTCGCAAATAACACTGGAGCTCCCCAGGGTGAAGAGCTAGGACGAATAAAACCCTTGTCCAAGAGCTCTTGTAGTTGCGCGGACAGTTCTTCAAGTTCTGAAGGAGCTAAACGATAAGGTGCACGAGCTATTGGTGCTGCTCCAGGAGCTAGCTCGATTTGAAATTCAACCTGACGATGAGGCGGAAGACCAGGTAATTCCTCAGGAAAGTCACGTACAATCGGAATATCTTCAATCTTCTTCTCTTTCGTTGAGGTGTCAGTAACGAGGGCTAGAATAGCAGTGTGGCCCTTCCGCGAGCATTTCTGGGCCTTAAGGAAAGAAATGATGCCCACCACAGCACCACTCTTGTCGCCATGAATCACTAAAGGTTCTCCATTTGAACGAGGAATGCGGACGATCTTCTCCTTGCAAAGAATTTCTGCTCGATATTCAGATAGCCAATCCATACCAATAACAATGTCGAAACTACCAAGAACGATGGGGGATAAGATCGATAGAGAAGGTCTGACCAGCTAAGATGAGATTACAACCCTTAACTATGTGTGTGGCTTCAAGACTTTTACCGTTTGCTAGTTCTACCATGTGCTTGGTGTTCAAAAGTGTTGGGACGCGCTTAAGCATTTGACTAACTTTTAGAGACACATAACTAGTATCGGCACCCGAATCAAATAAAACAGTAACAAAGAAGTCATCCAAAAGAAACTTACCCATCACCACGTTGGGATTGTTCCTTGCATCACCCTGACCAATCACAAAAGCTCGACCCCTGGCACCATTGCCACCATTGTTTCCCCCATTATTGTTTCAGTTTCCCTGATTGTTGTTGTTGTTCTGTCTCTGATTCAGCTGGGGGTAGTCTCTTTTGAAATGGTCTTCAACACCACATTGCTGCTACTGTTGCTGCTGACGCTGGTTCTGTGGAGCTTGTTGCTGGTTCTGTCGTCGCTGATTTGCAGGGTAGAGACTCCTGCAATCCTTGGCCACATGGCCAGGTTTGTTACACCTCTGACAAGTGCCCTTAGTACACGGTCCGCTATGATGGAAACCACATTGATTGCATTTGGGGTGGTTCCCCTTGTACCCACTCTGCCCTTGACTACCAGAAGACTGTTGACCGGGGCTCTTGTAGTCATCCATCTTTCGCTGCTGAGACTGAGACTGAGCTGATTTTGAACCCTTGCTTGAGACTCCATCCCATTTACGCTTGTTGTCACTGGGGGCATCAGAAATGGTAGTGATAGTAGTAGTACCAATACGCTTGGGCAGCCTGTTCTGCTCGACTGCCTGATCGGTGAGACGATGAGCCAAACGAATAACTTGCTGAATAGTGGCGAGGTTTGCTGCAGTCACATGACTCTGAATCTCTGGCACTAAACCTTTGAGGTACAGCTCGATACGTTTGATAGGAGGATCTACCATGGTAGGACACACGATAGCCAGTTTCTTTGATCTCTTCGTATACGCTTCGATTTCCGACCCCGTCATCTTTAAGTTGAAGAACTCTACTTCCAGCTTGTGGATGTCATCACGGTTGCAGTATTCCTCCTTGATCAAATCCTTGAAGTCATTCCATGGGGTGGCATTAGCAGCAACTATCCCCAGCATTTGAACCTGAGCGTTCCACCACGTGAGCGCTACACCTTCAAGAGTACCAGTAGCATATTTCACCCTATGAGCCTCAGGGCATTCACACATCTCGAAGACAGACTCGAGCTTCTCGAACCAGTGGAGGAGGCCTACGGCTCCTTCAGTGCCGTTGAAAGTAGTAGGTCGGCAATCCATAAAAGTTTTAAAAGTACACACAGGAGGCTGAGCTGGTTGACCTGTCGCGTGAGTAAGATGAGACAAGTTAAACACAAATGTTGGTTCACGAGAGTAGGATCTAAAGATCCTAGAGTAAGTTGCAATGGCAGGTGATACCTCCTGCCTGAGCGGCTGCGAGTGCTGCAGCAACTTGTTCATTGATTAGAGCCATCAGCTTGGCTTGAGTTAAGTTGATTTGTCCACTCATGATCTTCACAATAAAGAGAGCATGGGTTAGTAAAGTGTCGTGAGAATGCGTAAGTGTGGAGTGACAGAAGAGAGTAAGCACACAATGAGTGTCTATCAATAGTTGCTACGTTAACCAAAGCATACCATGAACAAAGTACTATGTAACTAACAAGTAGGTAATATAACATAAACCATATCACCTAGAATCTTGAGCCTTGCACGTGGAGCGAAGCGTCGTTGTGGATCGTTGAGCACTGTACAGGTTATAGTCTGGTTTTATCAAAAGCTTTTTCCCTTTTTAAAACCAAGTTCACTATAACCATTGGCTCTGATACCAATCTGTCACACCCCCAAAATCCACAAGTGGAGTATCACCGCATAGAGGCGTGACTGACTAGGATCAAGCCACCAATCATATTGAACATAGCATGTAATTAAATATAAAACCCAACACAATATAATTGGTGTTTAAACAAAACAAAGTTTAAGTTGTAAGCGGAAGCATAATGTTTAAAACCGAAGTATAAGTTTAAATATATCAAATGTTTAACATGGCATAAGACTATCCATGTCCCACAACGACCACGCCTCCTCGTGCAAGCTCCAGAAGTACCTAACGACCTGCAAGGCATGTAACAACGAGTCAACAACAAAGTTGAGCGAGTTCACAGTTGGTATTCATTGTTAAGTTGTTTCAAAAACCAGGAGTTCATTTGTAAGTCGTAAGTTAACCAGTTTACCCTGTTTCCCAAACATATCCATAATCAGTGGGGGCTTCCCCATGTTAACCACTAGACCCGTTTACCATATCGACCACTGACTAAAGTAAGTTGGTGCCCTGACGTCAATGTCTATCATCATTGACTAGTGCCCAGATCCATTAGTTCACGCCCGTCCACTGTGGCATGGTGTGAGGCTTGTTAAACCAAAATAGCACTATCTAACTAATGACCCGCTCGCCATTGGCCCGTCGATTAAGTCGATACAAAAGGAGGGACTTCATGATAGAAAGTTTTGGTCTAGTATCCGTGTTGTCACCCTTCAGTAAAGAGGGTGTGTACGTAATCTCCAAACCAGGAGATTACGTAGGTTCCGATTAAATACTTATCACATGTTGTCACCCTTCAATAAAAAGGGTGTGTACATGTTCCAAACCAGGATATCACGCAGTTTTGGTTTCAATCCTTTACCCATGGGAATCCCATGCCTTGTGGAAAGTGTGAACTCACCTCGGTTTACTCGGTATGCTAAATTACGGGCTCACAAATAATTAGTCAAGTCCTATAGTATGCACGTATACCAAATCAGTTTACGTTCGTAATGGCTCGCATGCAAATCTAATATTACAAAATGTGTTTAAGCAATCATTATCAAGTAACACATAACAGTTATTTCATGTTCATACAATCATACTTCACATAATTGAGTTCTCAATCAATTCTAACATGGGTTATCAATTAACAGGCTTAACATACTTAATAATCCTTAACAGAGTTAGTAGATTTAACAGCGTTAATAAACTTAACAGAGTTAATAAATTTAACAGAGTTAATAAACTTGACGGGGTTAACATACTTAACAGAGTTAACATACTCCACAAGGTTTACATACTTAACATACTTAACTTAACAAAGTTTACTGTATCAAAGCATTCGACGAAATCACCTTTGTGGCGAAAACACCTGGGACGAAATCACTTTGGACGAAAACCCCCAGGCGACGAAATCCCAAGGGTTTTCGTCGAGCTTAATGTATGGCGAAAACACTAAGGGTTTTCGTCTGGTCCCTGTGTTTTCATCACCAACAGTTACGTGCTACTGCAACCTAATCATCACCTAGCAGTTATATCGACATCATCATACAACCATTCAATCAGGCCAAAACATGCAGTCATATAAATTACCGATCATCGTGCGATCAAGATCATCATTCAATCATCAGATCAATCATGGACAGGCACAACACAATCGATCATAACATCAGATTATAAGGATCCCTAACATACAAATCAATTCAAATCATATGATCACAATCATTACATGCTAACAGTTAATTCATAATGCCAACAAATAGTCAAGTGATTTCAATCAAATAATCATAAATGGTCGATCAGTAACCTAAGCAGGAGAGACAGTAAATCGATCGATGTATGAGGCACGAGTGCTCACGGCTGCCGTTGGGTTTCAAAGGAGAGCGAGAGAGAGAGAGGGTGAGAGGTGATTAGGGTTTTCCAGTTACAGTTTTCGCGTAAAGGTTATAAATAAAACACTAGATCCTATTGTTACTGGGCCAAAGGCCCATTCATTGATTTCGCGGGCCTGCTTCTTGACGAAAACACCAAGGTGTTTTCGCCAAGGGGTGTTTTCGTCTGGGGGGGGGGGTGTTTTCGTGGGGTAGGGGTATTCGGCAAGGGTTCCACTTTGTTTTTATTAAATATACAAAACCTATCATTAATACAAAACATGTATCACATATACACTTGTAATGCACACCATATATAAATATAAAAACAACACTTTGTGAACAAGTATTAAGTCGAGTAAAGACCTTGAAAACTCGGGTTGTCACATCATCCCCAACTTGAAAGAAATTTCGTCCCGATAGCACGTGGTTACTGAGGAAGCTAGTTGTGTTGCGTTGTTTTCCTGGTTTTCCTGAGGTGTCACAAGATCACACTTTTCTGGTATGTTACTTATTCATATATATTTTGGTATGTTATATTCAAGTACATTGAAGTAATTTTTTCGAATATAACAGGTAGGGCAGTGTCTGATGTTTTGTTTAACAATATGTGTGAGTGTTATAATGGCAAGGTGATTGAAGGCAGGGACACTCCCATAATATCTGCACTTGAGTACATCAGGGAATATCTTATGAGAAGGATTGTGACGGTTTTGAAAGTAATAGAAAAGTGTGATGGATTGCTAACACCAAGAGCCACAGAACTGTTAGAGGATATCAAGAAAGATGCAAGTCACTATCATGTTCGGTGGAACGGAGGGGAGTATTATGAGGTTAGTGGGAAACCCAATCATGCTCGTGTGGTGAATTTGGATACAAGAACATGTAGTTGCAGGGGTTAGGAAATAACAGGTAAGAAACTGTTTGCTATAGTTTCATGGGTCAAACTGTATGGTGTATGGTATAATGTATATGCCTTTTTCACATGGTTACCTTGCAGACATGCTGTGGCTGCACTTTGGTGTATGGCTGAAAATGGAGGAAGGGTTGGGGCTATAGAGAGTTGGGCTCATCCAGTGCACACAATGGAAAGATGGAGGCTGGTGTATTCTCACAAGATAAACCCATTGAATGGCAGGGCTTTGTGGACAAAAATTGAACTTCCGACATCACACCACCTAAGCATCATAATCAGGTGGGAAGACCAAAGAAGTTAAGGAAGAGGTCTGCGGCTGAAATTGAAAACATGACACAGTCCGGAAGTTTGACAAAAAAGCACACTCAAGGAGCATGTAGCAAGTGTAAGCAGATAGGCCACAACTCCAGGACCTGCAAGGGGAAAAGTACGACGGCTGGAACAAGTGTCAAGGCTGGAAGTGGAACAAGTTCGAAGGCTGGCAAGGGTGTGAAGGCTGCAAAGGATGGAAAGGCTTGATAGACAAGGCTTTATGTTTGCAAGGTTACACGTTTTGGGTGTTTTTGAACATGTTTGCAAGGTTACACGTTATGTATTTTGAACATGTAATGGTCGTTATGTTTTGGTAATTGGTCGTTTAGTTTTGGTGGTATGGTTATGTATGCAAACTGATGCAGCATTATGTTTAGGATTATAACTCCTTATAACTGTAATTGTAATGCTTATTGATGTGGTTTATGGTATTTTTAAGTGGTCGTTATGTTTTGGTAATCGGTCGTTTAGTTTTGGTCATTGCACTTTGGTAATGAAGTTGGTCGTAATGTTTTCGACATTCGTCGTAATGTTTTCGACATTGGTTATGTATGTTTTCGACATGGTCGTAATGTTTTCGACATTCATCATGTCCTTACATCAGTACATAATACCTTTGTATTTCATTAACACAAAAAAACAACATACATTACATAATGTCCTTACATCAGGATTAAAAACTACTGCACTTAAACAAACAACACATAAACTATGAACAAGACCCAACTTAGAACCAAAATCTTCTTCAATTTTATAGCTTTTGCTTCACTTTCTTTAAGTTTGCCTTCAACAACTATGTTGGCCTGATTAAGCAACTTGTTAGATTCTTCCAATGCGTTCTTCCTCCTTGGCAAACCAGGTATGATATCGATGCATCTTTGACACCTTTCCTGATCATACCAGCCAATAAATCGACAATTTCTCCTCTATATTACACACCATAACATGTATTAACGATCTACATCACAATCAATTCAAATCCAGAGTACTTACCGGTTCAGGGCATGCATAAAATCGACGACCAGGGTTCTTGCTAGTCCATGATGTTACGATCACAGCCTCTTTCCCACATTGGCAGATAACCATGCTTAATCGCCCAAGATCACATTCAGAAAACCCTAAAAGTTGAAGACTTTTTGTTGCACATTGGAAATTAGGGTTTGTGGGTTATAAAAGGGGGGAAATGAAGTGGTGGGGTGGAAAAGACATAATTACCCTCGTGTGCTTATCATGTGCCACAAATTAACTGAGTTTTTTAACCAGGTTGGGTGGAAAGGACAAAACTTGTAACAAAATACCTACTAAAAGACACCGCCTGTCAACATTTATAAAAAAGGACACCGCCTGTAAAGTACTATAAAGATAAAGGACAAAACTTGTAATTTTTCCTAAGTATTATTATTAAAGGGACAAGTGGTAACTTATGGTCAAGGCCGGCTCAAGGGGGAGTGAAATAAAGCAAGCGCTTTGGGCCACTACTTTCATAGGGCCTTAACTTCTACAAAAAAAAATATTATATGTTGGTGATCTTGGATTTAAGATTATTGATATTGGGATTTATGATCTATAATTATGTATACAAAGAGATATTATATGAACAATATGATCTAAAACATTTTTTTTATGAAAAGGGTCTCAATTTTTCTGTACGCTTTGGGCCTATAATATTTTGAGCCGGCTCTGATTATGGTATCTACGTAAAATAGTGACTCTTTTTTAAAAAGTGCAGGATTCATGTCGTGTGATAGACAGTATAATTATAGCATTATGAGTAGATTATACTGTCGTTTAAAAAATATTAAAGTAATATATTCATTGGTTTTAGTTTTTTAGCTTAACTTAAATGATGGTGTGGATGCGTATTAGTAGGTGGTGCAAGTGTCAGAATCTGGTGGTTTTTTCCTTTAGGGATCTCACTGAAATCCATAATCATGCGGGAGCGGAAGGAAAGAAGAAAGAGGTTCTCAAAGGCCTGATTAGAATTGGATGCTATGCGATTTGAAGAATGAGAAATGATGCTAGGTTCAAGAACAAAGAGGTTAAGTTAGAGTATATTTTCGGTGAGGTTAAGAAGTTTGGTTTTTTGTGGTACACGTCTAGGAATAAAGGAATCGTCACATCTTGGAATGATTGGTGTAAATTTGTAATGTTATTCTTGGTTGCCTCGGTTTGAAGCAACTTGTATGTTAATGAAGTTCACCTTTCAAAAAAAAATTAGTGGTAAATAAGTTGAATGGTAGTATTCTTATTTAGATCTTTAGTCAAGCTTAATAACATACTCGGACTTAAATTAAATCTCATTTCAAATAATGAGTTCGAACTTAAGGTGCATAAACCGAGTTTGAATAGATGTGTAGCAAAAATGAGTAAATTTATATACTATTAATTTGAAACATTTGTATGCATGTTTGGTTGTAAGTTGAGCTTAAATAGTTATACCTTAATCAAATATTTGTTGTAAGTTGTGCTTAAGTGTTTGGTTGTAAGTTGTGCTTAAGTGATTGTACCTTAATCAAATATTGGTTGTAAGTTGTGCTTAAGTGGTTGTACCTTAATCAAATAATGGTTTCATTACCTTACCAAATTCAGTTTGTTTTGTATGCATGTATGGTTGTAAATTGTGCTTTTACCAAATTCAGTCTGTTTTGTATGCATGTATGGTTGTAAATTATGCTTAAGTGGTTGTACCCTAATCAAATAATGGTTTCATTATCTTACCATACTCAATCGGTTTGATCCATTCAAAGTTGTGTTGTTTTATTTGTAAATTATTATTATTTATAATAATCTAATTAATTTAGCCAAAATCTTGTATAAATATAATTTGCAACATATTGATGCAATGGTTGTTGTAATGTATGCATTATGATTTGTATAGTGGTAATGATATATATTATATATAGATTACGATGAACCTGTTAAACGAGAAAAAATAGACGCGGGTTCATCGTAACGCGCGAGTCCTTGATCAACTTAGTTATTTTATTATATGTTTTACGTTTCGGTTTAATTTCTTCGCATTAACACCGCAATTTCAGTGTCGGTGGTCGCTGGCAGTAGTGTGGCATTAGTGCTCGCCCCTGCCGCAACGCGAGGGTTGCTTAATACTAGTTAATAATAAATCATATATTGAAGGGGTGGAACAACATGTCATTCCTAATATGAAGCAAGTTACTTTTTATATAATAGTATAGTATAGTATAGTATAGTATAGTATAGTATAGTATAGTATAGTATAGTATAGTATAGTATAGTATAGTATAGTATAGTATAGTATAGTATAGTATAGTATAGTATAGTATAGTATAGTATAGTATAGTATAGTGTAGTATAGTGTAGTATAGTGTAGTATAGTGTAGTATAGTGTAGTATAGTGTAGTATAGTGTAGTATAGTGTAGTATAGTGTAGTATAGTGTAGTATAGTGTAGTATAGTGTAGTATAGTGTAGTATAGTGTAGTATAGTTGTAACACCTCGAAAAATTACGTCCAATAATGTATTGACACGTGTCATAGACTTCGCATATGCAAAAACATACTTTAGAGGGACTAAAGTTGACAAACAGTGAAAACTATGGAACGTAAGGGTCCAAAGTGTCAACAATGGATAAATAGACTCTATGATAACCCTACATAATGTTTATAACCCTAAACGGATGGATCATGGATCATACAAAGCGGAAATTGCCCGAAAGTGAGGAATTACAAACTATAGGGGCTAAAAGTGTCAACATGTTGAATTTATACCTCTGAGTGAACTTTTGGCAGACCCGAAGCTTTGTATTGCTAAAATATACTCACTAGAATATGTGGTAAAAATTTCATGAAGTTTCGTTATCGTATGAGAAAGTTATGGCCAAAACCGTACTTGAGGGGTGAAAAGCGTCAACGTCGAATTTCATGGCTTTTCGGGTGAGCGCAAAGTTAACCGAGGACATTACCATGTTGGTAAATGTCCCAAGGTTCTTAAAAACCAAGTTTGGGGGTTTACGAGTCAAAATTAATAGCCAAATCATCGTAACCAAAGTGCAGGGACCAAAACAGCAACAATTGAACAAAGTTTGGAGCTGCAGACCCCAGGCGCCCGCCTGAGGCCTTACGCGGGCCGCGACCCAGCGCCCAGATGCAGCAGTTCGCGAACAGGGCTATTTGGGTCCGAATTTTGAGTGCTTGACAGCTTTCTCCACCTCCAAAACTCACCAATAGATGGCCATGCATGTCTTGGACACCTGTGATGCTCTCACAACTCCTGAAACCTCCATAAATCAGATCAATTGTTCACTTTTTGAGGCACTTGTGTTGTAACAAGAACACTAGCAAACTTGCAAGAACTCACAAGGCATTCCAGGAGCAATCTGATCGACAAGGCAACCTCCAAGTGCTATCTAGGCTTCATTAGGACCTTTGTAAGCATTCATATCATCCTCTAATTCGTTCTAGCTTTGATTATTAGCCAAAAGTCAAACCGTTGTTCATATAGTTTGACTTTTCGATTAAACGAGTTTGGCTCTGTCATTTCTCAAATTGAAACCACTTATAAGTTGGTATTTATGTGGGAAACAAACCCTCAAAAGGGTGTTCTCTGATTCCCACTCTAAGCATGCTATTTGTCGAGTCAAAGTTGTTCTTAAAAAGTCAACAGGAAATGTTTTTGCAAAATATGGCATAAATGGTAATGTAGATGACATGCAATCAGTTTAATCATCAAAAATAGCTTTATAATGAATATAAGAATATGTTTTATCATGATCAACTCGGCAATCTTTAGTATAAACTCGGATCGGAACCGAAAGTCTTGTAAAACGACTTTTTCGTTGACTCTCGATTCGGATCCATGCATGCATGTTTGAGATCTGTATTAGAGTTTATTTTTGACCATTTTTATTTATGTTTAATTCTCTGGAATTTTACAACTTGAGTCTAGGCTTAACCGATTCATATGCATATTTCCGATTTATGCTTAAAGTTGACTATTTTGCCCTTTTTGATATAAAACGTGATTTTTGGAAAAGTGAAAGAGTAGAAATCTTTATTTCTAATTTATAAACTTGCACCGAAAATTTGAGGTCAGTTGGTGGTCCAGATTTTGAGTTATGGCCGATATCGTAAAACTATATCTTTATGTTAAATAAACGGCGCATTTAGCGTATAACCTATTTAAGGCCACTTTCTGATATAAAACTTTTTACCCACTGATGTTATATAATATTTTGGGATTTTTGATGATTTTTATTTAATTTTTGGCTGATCGTATCATAGGTCGCTAAGTTGATTCGGTTAATGCCGGTTTTGACCGTTTAAGCCATAAAATGAGTTTTATAAGTCCTTTTGACCCCAAACCTTTTTCTACTGATTTTATATGTTAAATAAATTATTTTGAGCATTCTGGAAAATAAGATCTCAGCTTTCTTTTAAAAACCCGGAAACGGCTTTAAATCGCACTTTTAAGCGTTTTTAACGCATAATATGCGTTACACCGAAATTAAACATATAAGGTTCATACCTACTGATGTATTTAGTATATTTTTATAAAATAACAGTAAGTATAAGTTCTTGAACTCAGATTTCCAGTTTTGGCATTTTTAGCCCTTGTGAAATTACCAAAATACCCCTACGGTGCATAGTTTGATTTTAAATGATAAGTTTTGTTTATGGGTCATACCCTACTGTTATAATATGTCAAACTAAGTATATTTACTGTATAAATCAGACCCGTAACTCAGATTTCCAATTTTACTCTTTTATAACATTTTAAATGACCAAAATGCCCTTATGAGGCGTAAATTGAGTTTAAATCTATTCGGGGCATAATAGAACATAACTTGCTGATATTATATTATATTTAAAGCATATTATCTCAGGGAACTTGCATATGACTCTTTTGCCTACCCGTAACGCCCTTTTAGCGTTCGGTTCGGTTTATGTAACTAGTTTGCATAAATTGACCGAAACGGGTCAAACGTTATCATTTTTGTCTCAAAATCCAGAATGTATTTAGTATACCCATATTATACAAGTATTCAAACTTGTCGGGTCTAAATCACATTCTATCCGGTCTTCGCTTAATCGTGCGCTTGAACCGTATCGTCCTTAAAACTAACCGGTCTAAGCTTAGGCTTAAATAAAGACCCGTTAGGAATCTAATAGGTTATTATAAACCTTTGTTCCAGAATAGGAGGCCCAGTAAAAGCTATCTACACTTACCAATTGTGATTCATACTTACTCAGGTAAATACATTTTGACTTATTTTCCCTATACGGGCTTGGGGTACGGTATATAGAATACCGCTTGATCGAGCGTACAAATCTTGCACCCTTGGGTATGCAATTGGAATAATTTGATCGGCTCGTTTAAACAGTCTTGTTTTACTTTAAGCCTTTGGGGGGTTAATGACCGTGTCCCGGATATCCTTGGCATTATCTTACGAGATGGCCACGACCAGAGCACGGGGTGTAGGCGTACACCCGTCGTGTATAACTCTTTAATGTGGTGTGTCTATTAATCTTTAACCCGGACAAGATCCCGGGCTACCAAACGTACGAGTAGCATGTATTTCGTTCACAAGTTTATATTGCATAATTATCCCAAGTTATAAAAATATTTATGCCATGTGCATTTAAATCAATTTTCAATCATTTTCAAAATGAGTCAGTTAATTTGTATTTACCAGTGTAAACTGACGTATTTTTCCCAAAAGGTTAAGTGCAGGTACTACACGTACTAGGCTGGCTGTTTCCTAGAGCGTCCACCATAGTCTCGCAAGCTCGGACGACAATAAAACTGTTGAACAATTATCTTATTTTATTTGATCCGCCTGTGGATCCGTTTCAACTACTCGTGATATTTAATATTACATTTTATTTAAAGTTGAAATGAATCTATTTCTGCTTCCGCTGTGCATTATTATATTGTGTTGTTTGTCTATGACGACGCCAACTACGTCACCATACCCCACACCGGGCCCACCGGTGACACGTGGAGATCGGGGTGTGACAGGTTGGTATCAGAGCCAACACTGAGTGAATTAAACACTAGCCTTTGTGTTTAATCTCAGTTACACAATTGCACATTCCTCGATTTTCGAGTCTAGACAAAGAACTTAGGAAATGTTCAAATTTTCTTTTATTTTCTAACTTTGTCTTATATATATTTGTTGTGCCACTTGTTTGATTTTTGACAGGTTCAAGATGCCGCCACGTGTACGAGGAAGGGGACGAGGAGCATTCGCCACCTCTCATGACCATGAGGCAGGTCCTTCGCATAGGCGAGCCCCATCAGCATCCCATAACACTGATGCCCGATATCTTTGGAGATCGTTCGCTGAACCCGCTAGGCACTCACTGAGTACCTCACCTTCCCTACCTCACTCTTTTGGGCCTCACTCTGAAAATGGGCCCCACAACTCCCATGGATCCTTCATTCCTCTACCCCAGTCGCCTTATGACTACCCAGCACCCGTATATCAGGGCCTGTACAACCCTGATGCCTACTTGGAAGAACCAGTGGGTCATAACCCACTCGGACCTGAAGACCAGTTCTCGGGTGGCAATGAGATGGAGGTCGATGAGGATACCGATCCTTCCATACCACCGTCCGGCACACCGAACCACCCATTGAGATATCTGATGGGTCACCGTTTTTGGGATCACCTTACAATGGTCCCGACAGTTACGAGGAGAGATTCAAGCAGCACGACTGGGTTTTTACCCCTAGCTACCATAACTCTCCCATGCACCAGTCCTACCATAACTCTCCCGTGCACTCCCAGCATCACTCCCAGAAGCAGCAGCTTCAGCAGCAGCCTCAGCAGCAGGATCCTTCAGAGGGATTCTGGCGCGACGTAGTCACTCCGCCGCCGCCACCACATCCGGTTTTGCCTCCTCCGCCTCAGAGGCAAAGGAGGAACGCCCGTATGTCTACGCGAGGAGGGATACGCATTGGCACCCCTCGACATTCAGGTAGCAGCCGCTACTCGCCGCTTCACGAGGAGTCAGAGATGGGAGAATCTCAGCATCCCGTATCAGAGGTGACTTCTGCGCCTATTGCGCCACTGCCACCGCAAAGCTTTGGAGAGCCAATCCCTGCGTATGCTAGCGCAGCACAGTTCAACCCTTTCGAGCCGACTTTTCCCCCGGGATATGACTATACAGGGGATCCCTACTGGATAGCTTCGGGCTACAACCCTCTCAATCAGGAGAGTGCTTTTGGAGGTCCCTGGGCTACGGGACAATCAGCTTTTGGATACCCACCGCATGGATACCAGCAGCCGCAGCCTCCTCAGCCACCGCAGTATCAGCCACCGCCGCCGGCGCCGATGATGTCGCCACCGCAAGTTCAAGAAATCCTTCAGGGGATAAACGACGTGCGACGTGAATTACGACATGAAATGCGGGAAGATCGCCGACACAACCGCGGAATGTTTAAGAAGATGGTTGACTTGATCAAGGGTAAGGGTAAGAAGGATTATTAAATCCTTTGTTTGTTAGCTCATTTACTCATGTCCCTGCGAGGACATTTATTCCTGTACTCTACCCCTGCGTGGGTATATTTCTCTTGTTCTACCCCTGCGTGGGTATGTTGTTCTGTTTAACCCCTGCGTGGGTTTGTTTTGTTTGTTTGTTTGTTTGTTATTTGGTTTAGCCCCTGCGTGGTCATGTTATTTGTGACAACCCGCACAAAACCAGGTATCCGTACGACTAAATTACTGATTAATTACTGCCTAATTACTGTGCTTGCTTGAACTAGCCGATGAACTGCTACTTGAATACTGATACATGAACTTACTTGCGTCATACTTGCTTGCCGTCACTACATTATTTATTTATTGAACTTTAGTGACAAACATGATGCACAAAAGCACAGTAGCATTTGAACGGATAACCTATTGAACATGCTGATATAGCCAGCATCAGGCAAACACTGCCTCTAAGGCCTGTATGAGCCAGAAATATTTTACTACACTAGTAGAGAGTGTAGGGATAAGAGGGTTGTAGAACTGCGTCACTAGGTATATTTATAGTGACCGGATGTGCCTAAAACGTACTCTGAGTACAAAAATTCAGCACTTTAAATAAAAATTCAGCAATTATCTAAACTAGTAAAGTGCAAAAGGTTGGAAAAATAATACTAGACACTTTACAAAGTGTCGGGAATTCATTGGATCACTAAAAATAATATCAACGACACTTTAAATATTTATTTAGCACATTAACGGATTAATATCCAACCGTGCAACCGGACTTTACCCGGAACACAAAAATATTGACATAACATTGTTACATTTTTTTTTGAGCTAGTTAGGGTCCCTGAGCACTATAACACCTTACATAATACCCGGTACCCGCTAAACACTAGACATAACATTAAAGCCCCCACTAATTAACTTAATTACCCTCAAATGATACACTTAACCCCCTCCCATGTAATTTTCGGTTCAACATGGTCCCACCCCACAAGATCTACTTCATCTTCAAAAATAAAAATAAAATAAAAAAAATCCCCATAATCCATTCTTGGAAATTACAAGATTTTTTGATTGGACTTTGTTTGTACTCATGAAGACATGAGGTCCGTTGGATAAAATGAGTAGTGTATTTAAATACACTAAGTTCACCATCATCACCACTACAAAAAAAAAAAAACTCCTTCTCCCTCTCCATTAAGGCTTCGGCCGAACTCCCAAGTCCACACATCACCCACTTTCTTGTTTCAAGTTCCATTATTTCAAGCATACTACAAGTTGCACAAGGGTGTTTTAGGAGGTGTGGAGCACACGGAAGTTGAAGGGCCACTCTCATTTTCTTTTATCCAATCATTTTCGACTAGTTTCTTCCCTAGCCTCGAGCTAGTAGTAAGTGACTCTAAACGCCTTCTTGATCTATTCTAAAGTGGTTAATAAGAATTTTGTCGGATAAAAATTATGAACATACAAGATCAAAGTTTAAAAGTCTAGTAAAAACACTAAAGTGGTGGTTAATGACATATAACTTGTGTGAAAGTCGTAGGACTTGAAATATGTGTTTATTGAGACCCGATCTATGATGTGGTAGCTCGGAACATCGTTTAACCCGAATTTGTAAGATCATGTATCTTCACATAAGCTTGTTTTTGACTAAATACAAGGGTTAAAGGTGAAACTCTACCACACTTAAAGCATAAACTTGTGTAAAAATATTTTACTTGTGTAAAAACGATTTGACATGTACAAAGGTGTTTAAAACTAGCGGATCTACGTATCCGCAAGTGGTATCTTCGAAGGACCACACTTTAAAAGAATCGTATTTTCTAAAGGATAGATCTTGTACTAATAAACATGATTTTACAAACCACAAGTGCGTAAGCACTTGTGAAATGAAAAGTTCCGACAAGAAGCTAGTTTTGTCAAATGTGACTAGAAGTTGTAAAGACAAGTTTCTCTAGAAACGGGGTTTTTACTAAAACGGATTATTTACACACAAGATTCACCAAAAAGTAAAGGGATTTACTACTTGTTTTTAGACAAACCACAAGTTTGTGTATCTTTACGATTATGTCCATATTTGACTAGTTAACATGTAGGAAGGTTGTTTGAAATTGTTAGGAACAATTGTTGATTTGATTATTAAAAGAAAATGATACGCTTAAAAGCGTGGCCACCTCCAGTTACAGAGGAAACTCTGGCGAAATTTTCCTAAAATCTAACACTTAGAATTATTTACAAGTGTTAGACTACTTTGACATGTTTTCAAATATATTTCGCCACAACTTTATTTACAAATACTCGGAGGTGGGGTTTTCACAAAACTAAACGTGATAAATAAATATTCGGTAAATATATTTTGTCACCTCACTGTTTATGATTATTTTGTGAAAATGTATAAATATTATTTTTAGAGTAAAAATAATATTTACTAACTTGTCAAATCCAAAATAATACAAACGCTTATACGACAAGCATAAAAGTTACAACGGTAATTATTATTATCACATAATTGATAACACGTAACTTACGCTTATTACGGAAATATTCACAAACGCGTATGTTGTCAACGGATTATTTTGGAAAATGTTATGTAAAAAGAAAATATATTATTTTTGAGAAAAATAATTATATTTTGGAATGAGAAATAAAATATATTAAGTGAGACTTAATATTATAAATACACATGTATTTAAATCCCCCATCCTTGGGAAGGAAAGTAAAATACCAAGTATGTACACGGAACGGTTGTCTAACCGTCTCCTAAAAATATAAGTTATAAAGCTAAGGCACGGCCATCCGTCTAATAGAATTAGCACTTGTAGGTCGTTGCACAGCTTACTGTATTGGAGACGCTTGGTAGAGATACGCATTCACTGTGAGTTCATGTCCCCCTTTTCTCTAACTGTTTTCAGTTTACTTAACTGCGGGGGTGAAATACATGTTACTATGATTTACGAGTACTTTACAACGGTATGTTTAACGTAAGGAGGTGTTATACGATCATGTGAGTGGATAGGAACAACATGGGGCCATTAGTCCTCATGGAGGGACCGAGGGACAGGAGCGGTAGATCTATCTGGGTGTAGCGAGCCCAGCCCCCGGCCAAACTAGAAACGGACCGTGGGGTGACTTTGTCCACATACTTTGCCGTGGCGAAATCTGCTAGGTTTGAGTCTCCCTATTTGCACTTCACATATGTCAGTGGCCTTGCAAACCATTGATGATCACAAGTCCTCTTACACTGCTACATACCACAACTATTTTCATACTCACAAAGGTTTTACATACTCACTTACGCATGAACTCGCTCAACATTATTGTTGATTTTTCAACTCACATGTATTTCAGGAAATTAAACGGATCTGGCACGGTATGGAACGTTTTCCGCTGCACTGGTCATGAAGTCATCAGGGTTTAGGGTTGTGTCTCTTACCTGGACAAGACACAATCCCTAAATCACGTTTATGTTTTGTTATAAGTTGTAATGTTACCAAACAAGGTTATGGTTGCATGTTAAAAACAATGGTATTGTATTATGTTTTCAAAAACTTAATGGATGACTTGCATGGTTTTTAAATTCATATAGCTTTGTTATGATTAAGCTATGGTATTAAGAAGTCACACAAATTAACCACGCTTCCGCAAAGCCAGGGTGTGACAGCTTGGTATCAGAGCTCTGATCATAGCGAACTAGGATTCTTTCTTGAGTCTAGACTATGATCACTAGGGCTCTCACGAAAACATTTTTCTGCATACCACTTAAGTCCAGATCCACAAACTTTTTACAAACAAATGTTGAGCACATTTTATTCATTATTCTAGGCTCAGTCTGGGAGGCTGAGGTTCAGGCTAGTGGGACTAGGAGTGTTGGCTAGTGGGACTAGGAGTGTTGGCTAGTGGGACTAGGAGTGTTGGCTAGTGGGACTAGGAGTGTTGGCTAGTGAGACTAGGAAGGACAGTCTGGGAGGCTGGGAGGCTAGTGGGACTAGGTGGATTATGTGATTATTATCTGGTAACTTATGTGACTATGTGATTGACTGTTTGTGCATACCTGTGTTTATGTTACAGATACATGGATTCGACTGATTCAGGTGGTTCAGACATCACCGACCCCAGGCGTATTGTATCAGATGACCTGGAGTCGTCAGAGCATGAGGTTTATACGTCAGACTTCACCAGCACAGATGAGGATGACTTTCAGCCATTCGCCTTACCCGATGGCGTTGATGAGCTCCCAGTTGGTCCTATAGCCGGGGATCTACCTCTGGCATTGATCCCTGCTCCTATGCCCTTAGCGGCTTTTCCTGCGTACGGTTTGCCTATCGACGACGAGGAGGACGACGTCGATATGTTTGAGGAGGAGCCTTTCGAGGAGGATGCTCAGGGCGAGGCCCTTCCTGCCGCCGATCCCTTGTTGATCGCAGACGCTCCTGCAGCGGAGTCGCCTGCTCACTCTCCAGTCGCGGACTCCTTTGAGTCTGTGGCTTCTGTACCCGCACCTGCTCATAGTGCGCAGCACTTCTCCCATGGGTCCGATTCTGACCAGGCTTTATCTGTTGCCCCGATACCCAGTTCCACTTTCGACCACGAGGACGTGGAGGATTCCGACCCTATGTTTCCCCCAGGGTTCGACCCCGATCGTGACTTAGAGTTTGTTCCTATGGATCACTTTATGGAGGACCCAGTAGACCCCATTGACCCAGTGGACCCTATTGACCCAGATTTTGAGTTTGAGATGGCTTTCGATGACATCGAGCCTGCCATTGCTCCAGAGCAGGCAGCTGCTTTTGACCCTTTACCCGAGCATGACCCTGTTCATGCTGATATCCCTCTTGAGCCTGTTGATGTTGATCCCCCTGTAGATGTTCCTGTGATCGAGGGCGATCATGTTGCTGTTGACCCTATTGTTCCTTTACCCGTTGGTGACATACCTGCTGATCCTGTTATTGACCCTGTCGATCCTGATATTGCACCTGTTGACCCCGTTATTGCTCCTATCGATCCTTTACCCATCGAGCCCGAGCACGCTCTTTTTGCTGAGCACATGGATCCTCCAGATGAGGAGGCACAGCACGGGTGGATACCGGCGGACGAGGATGTTCCACCGTTTCCCCCACATCACACTGGCACACACCACACTGATTTCTCATTTCAGATTCCACCATTTGTTCCTCCAGCGGGGCCTGGAGAGGGCTCTTCAGCCCATCCGTTCGGTCATGTACCGATGCCTTTACCGTTCACGCCTCAGATTCCATCTGACCCATTCACTACTGCACCTTTTCGTGTGGCTCCCTTTGACCCCACACGAGAGCCACTGCTTTGGGCACCAGGTTCCCCTATGCCGCCCACTGATCCATACCACAGGTTCCATGTGGGCCACACCATTGAGGATGTATTGATGTCGTTTGTATATCAGCATGAGTCGCACGAGCAGCGACTACAGGAGTTGGAGAGAGCCCATCTGCAGCCATGTCAGTGCCATGGCCGGGCACCCTCTCCGTTGCAGCCATCACGACCTTTACCCCTTGACTACGCTGCCCGTCTTACTACTTTGGAGCAGCGGTTTGCTTCCATTATTCGGACACAGCAGGCGATGGAGGCGGACTGGTTAGAGTTGCGCCGTTTGTTGTATACCCATTTTCCCCTCCTCCTCCACCACCAGCTTAGAGCTCATCGGTGCCACTTGGGTAGGCGAAGTGAGAAGGCGGCGATTGCTTTTTGTCTGCACAGCATTTTGGGGAGACTACATTATGACTTGACTTGACTTTTGTTATGTACTTGATGTTGTATTGATACTGATGTAGCTTTTGACAGGGGTGATGTAGCCCCTAGTGATTGATGATTGTATGTATACACTTACGATGTGGTCTCATTTATATATGGCAATCGCAGTTTTCTCACTATATCTGGATTCACTTGATTGCTTATTTATGTTTTGTGACATGGGATGTTGTATGTATGATATTTGCAACATGGGATGTTGGGACATGGGATGTTGTGTGTGATATATTGATAACATGAGATGTTATATGCTATTACTATTACTATATACGTATGTTTACTTTGGCCTAATCGACGTACGCATCTGTAGAAGATGGCACCAAGACGTCAACCGCAGCCGATGCCCACTACTCCTGAAGAACTACAGCAAGTTATTGCTGCCGCCATTGCTCAGTATGCTGCCTCGCAAGAAGGACCAAGCGGAAGCAACACGAACGTCAACGGCAACCAAAATCCTCCTCATGGTAAACCTAAGTCATTAAGACATACCATGGCATAAATGAATTCCTTTAGCAAATGCTAATGCCGTTCCTATGATATGATGTATGTGCAGGGTGCACCTACAAACAATTCTTGGACTGTAAGCCCATCAACTTCGACGGCACAGGTGGTGCTGTTGCTTTCGTTCGTTGGGCAGAGAAGACTGATTCCACCATCCGCATGAGCAAATGTGCGCTCGACCAGCAGGTCACTTACATCTCAGGGCTGTTTCTAGACGGAGCCCTATCTTGGTGGAACTTACAAGTGCAAACACTAGGCGAAGCTGCTGCCTACGCCCTGACTTGGGCCGAATTGAAAGAGCTTATGCGCAAGAAGTATTGTTCCCGTGCAGAAATTCAAAGGTTGGAGACTGAATTTTGGCACCTAAAGATGGATGGACCGAAGGTTGCAGAATACGTCCAGAGATTTCATGACCTATCTCAAGTGGTTCCTTACATGGTCACGCCTGAATACAAGCGAATTGAGCGCTTCATTTGGGGGTTAGCTCCCCAAATCATTAGCATGGTGACCTCCGCCAGACCGGCAACTATTACGGAAGCCATTGATTTGAGCGTGGCTCTCACTGAGGAGGCAATTCGTTTGAACAAGTTTGATGAAGTCAAGGCAAAGAAGACAGAGACTCACGTTGAGTCCTCAGGAGATAACAAAAGGAAGTTTTCAAACTTCAAACAGGGCGTCAGTATGGCAGTAAAGAAGGGAAAATCAGCTGGTAGTACCAAGAAAGGGAAAGGGTACCAGGGCACCCAGCCCAAATGCAACAACTGCCAACGCCACCATACTGGTAATTGTAACGTGAAAGTTTGTGAATCTTGTGGAAAACCGGGCCACTCAAAGGAATCATGTTGGGCTAGTGTAGGCCGAGGAGGCCAGGGAGGATATATGACTAGAAACGATAATCGTGGTGGTTTGGGAAATCGCCCACAAGGGAATAACCGAGGCTACAATGCAAATCAAGCCGGAACTGCCAATCAAAACAACCCGCCAGTTGGGGGCGGTGCAGGGAGTGGAAAAAGATTAGGATGTTTTCATTGCGGTGACGTTGGGCACTTCAAGAAAGATTGCCCAGGATTGAACCAAGCCCGTGGGAGGGTGTTCCAGATCGGTGCACAGGAAGCGCGCCAGGATCCAAACGTCGTCACTGGTACGTTCCCTGTAAATCAACGTTATGCATCTGTTCTGTTTGATACTGGTGCCGACTATAGCTTCGTATCACTAGAATTTAAGAATATACTTGGGCTAGCCGCTAATAAGTTAGACATTCCCTACGTAATCGAATTGGCTAATGGAAAGTTGGTAGAAGCCAATGATGTGATCAGAGGCTGTGTGATTGAATTAGGAGAACGCGAGTTTACTCTAGATCTACTACCAGTCCAGTTGGGAAGCTTCGACGTGGTAGTAGGGATGGATTGGTTAACGAGTAACAAGGCAGAGATAGTTTGTCACGAGAAGGTTATTCGTATTCCAACCGAGGAAGGTGAGACCATTGTAGTTCACGGGGAGAAGCGTGAGACGCCGTTGCGGATTATTAGTTGCCTGAAAGCAAGAAAGTGTCTGAAGAAAGGATGTGTTGCTTTTCTAGCACACATTGTGGATAAGAAGGCTGCTGAGCCGAAGATCGAAGACATCCCTGTCGTGAGGGAATACCCAGAAGTCTTTCCAGAAGACTTGCCTGGCTTGCCACCTCAAAGACAAGTGGAGTTTCGCATCGACTTAGTTCCAGGCGCCGCGCCTGTGGCTAAGGCACCATACAGACTTGCTCCGTCTGAGATGCAGGAATTGTCGACACAACTGCAAGAGTTGTTAGACAAGGGTTTTATCCGACCAAGCTTCTCGCCTTGGGGAGCTCCGGTCTTATTTGTCAAGAAGAAGGATGGTAGTTTCCGTATGTGCATCGACTACAGAGAGTTGAACAAGCTAACGATCAAGAATAGGTATCCCCTGCCAAGAATCGATGATCTGTTTGACCAGCTTCAAGGTTCAAGTTTCTATTCAAAGATCGATCTTCGATCTGGATACCATCAACTTCGGATACAGGAGGAGAGTATCCCGACGACAGCTTTCAGAACTCGTTATGGACACTACGAGTTTCTCGTTATGCCGTTTGGTTTAACAAACGCACCTGCAGTGTTCATGGACTTGATGAACCGAGTTTGTAAGCCGTACTTGGATAAGTTCGTGATTGTATTCATCGATGACATCCTGATTTACTCAAGGACGAAGGCTGAGCACGAGCAACATCTTAGAGCTATTCTGGAGCTACTAAAGAAGGAGCAGTTATATGCCAAGTTCTCTAAGTGTGAGTTTTGGCTGCGAGAAGTGCAGTTTCTTGGACACGTGGTTAATGGGGATGGAATTCATGTTGATCCCACCAAGATCGAGGCAATCAAGAATTGGGAAACGCCTACAACGCCAACCGAGATTCGACAATTCTTGGGTTTGGCTGGCTACTATCGAAGGTTCATCGAGGACTTCTCGAAAATCGCTCAACCTTTGACGCTCCTCACGCAGAAGGACAAGACGTTTGATTGGGGAATCAAACAGGATGAAGCATTTCAGATATTAAAGGATAAGCTTTGTAACGCACCAATCTTAGCTCTACCGGAAGGTACCGACGATTTTGTGGTATATTGCGACGCATCGCGTCAAGGATTGGGTTGTGTGTTGATGCAACGCCAAAAGGTCATCGCTTACGCATCACGCCAACTGAAGGTGCACGAAAAGAACTATACCACTCACGATTTAGAGCTAGGCGCGGTGGTTTTTGCACTAAAGATCTGGAGACACTACCTGTATGGTACGAAGTGCACAATCTTCACAGATCACAAAAGCCTACAGCATATATTCAACCAGAAGGAGTTGAATATGAGGCAAAGACGATGGGTTGAGTTATTGAACGATTACGACTGCGAGATAAAGTATCACCCAGGGAAGGCGAATGTAGTCGCCGATGCCTTAAGTCGTAAGGAAAGGATCAAGCCCCTAAGGGTTAGGGCTATGGAAATGATAATCCAAACCGATCTCTCCTCGCGCGTTCGTGCAGCGCAGAAAGAAGCTCTCAAGGAGGAGAACCTTGAGAAAGAGTATCTCCGTGGGATGGAGAAGATATTGGTGCCAAACGAGGAAGGAACGTTATGTTTTGGGAAAAGGATTTGGGTTCCTCTATTTGGTGGATTAAGGGAGGTTATTTTCGATGAGGCGCACAAGTCACGGTACTCTATCCCCCCGGGATCGGATAAGATGTACCAAGATCTCAAAAATTACTATTGGTGGCCTAGGATGAAAGGCGACGTTGCTATTTACGTGAGCAAATGTTTAACGTGCGCTAAGGTCAAGGCGGAATACCAGAAGCCCTCGGGACTTCTGCAACAACCTGAGATTCCCAAGTGGAAATGGGAACAAATCTCAATGGATTTTGTTACAAAACTGCCAAGAACGCCAAGAGGTCATGATATGATTTGGGTGATTGTTGACCGCCTAACAAAGTCCGCACACTTTCTGCCAATCAAGGAGAAAGACAGTACTAGTAAACTTGCGGAAATTTACTTGAGAGAAATCGTAGCACGACATGGAGTACCCCTCTCGATCATCTCTGATAGAGACGGAAGGTTTGTGTCAAGGATATGGCAATCCTTCCAAGAAGCTTTTGGCTCACAATTGAATCTGAGCACTGCGTTCCATCCGCAAACTGACGGCCAGAGCGAGCGAACGATACAGACTTTGGAAGACATGCTGAGAGCATGTGCTATGGATTTGGGCGGTAGCTGGGATAAACACTTACCTTTGGTCGAATTCTCATACAACAACAGCTACCACACCAGTATTGGTGTCGCGCCTTTTGAAGCCCTATACGGACGCAAGTGTCGATCACCACTATGTTGGGCTGACGCAGGTGATAGGCAGCTTGCCGGTCCCGAAATCGTCCAAGAGACGACAGACAAGATTGCGCAGATTCTTAAACGCATCGAAGCCGCTCGCCACAGACAAAAAGCCTACGCGGATCCAAACCGAAAACATGTGGATTTTCAAGTTGGAGAGATGGTGTTATTGAAGGTATCACCCTGGAAAGGGGTGGCACGCTTTGGGAAGCGTGGGAAGTTAAATCCACGCTACATTGGTCCTTTCAGAATTCTAGAAAGAATTGGAACCGTAGCATATAAGTTGGACCTACCTGCTGAACTAAATGGTGTTCACGATACATTTCATGTATCCAATTTAAAGAAGAGTCCAACTCAAGTTGACGTTGCCATTCCTATCGACGAGATTCATGTTGACGACACGCTCCACTTCGTAGAAGCACCTGTCGAGGTCACAGATTGGAAAGTTAACAGGACCCGCCGGAGCAGTGTCAAACTCGTCAAGGTTCGCTGGAATGCCAGACATGGTCCTGAATACACCTGGGAGCGTGAGGACCGGATGAAGGAGAAATACCCCCACTTATTTCCTAAGAACCTTGCATCTACAAGCAGAACTTAAATTTCGGGACGAAATTTATTTAACGGGGGGAGAATGTGACAACCCGCACAAAACCAGGTATCCGTACGACTAAATTACTGATTAATTACTGCCTAATTACTGTGCTTGCTTGAACTAGCCGATGAACTGCTACTTGAATACTGATACATGAACTTACTTGCGTCATACTTGCTTGTCGTCACTACATTATTTATTTATTGAACTTTAGTGACAAACATGATGCACAAAAGCACAGTAGCATTTGAACGGATAACCTATTGAACATGCTGATATAGCCAGCATCAGGCAAACACTGCCTCTAAGGCCTGTATGAGCCAGAAATATTTTACTACACTAGTAGAGAGTGTAGGGATAAGAGGGTTGTAGAACTGCGTCACTAGGTATATTTATAGTGACCGGATGTGCCTAAAACGTACTCTGAGTACAAAAATTCAGCACTTTAAATAAAAATTCAGCAATTATCTAAACTAGTAAAGTGCAAAAGGTTGGAAAAATAATACTAGACACTTTACAAAGTGTCGGGAATTCATTGGATCACTAAAAATAATATCAACGACACTTTAAATATTTATTTAGCACATTAACGGATTAATATCCAACCGTGCAACCGGACTTTACCCGGAACACAAAAATATTGACATAACATTGTTACATTTTTTTTTGAGCTAGTTAGGGTCCCTGAGCACTATAACACCTTACATAATACCCGGTACCCGCTAAACACTAGACATAACATTAAAGCCCCCACTAATTAACTTAATTACCCTCAAATGATACACTTAACCCCCTCCCATGTAATTTTCGGTTCAACATGGTCCCACCCCACAAGATCTACTTCATCTTCAAAAATAAAAATAAAATAAAAAAAATCCCCATAATCCATTCTTGGAAATTACAAGATTTTTTGATTGGACTTTGTTTGTACTCATGAAGACATGAGGTCCGTTGGATAAAATGAGTAGTGTATTTAAATACACTAAGTTCACCATCATCACCACTACAAAAAAAAAAAAACTCCTTCTCCCTCTCCATTAAGGCTTCGGCCGAACTCCCAAGTCCACACATCACCCACTTTCTTGTTTCAAGTTCCATTATTTCAAGCATACTACAAGTTGCACAAGGGTGTTTTAGGAGGTGTGGAGCACACGGAAGTTGAAGGGCCACTCTCATTTTCTTTTATCCAATCATTTTCGACTAGTTTCTTCCCTAGCCTCGAGCTAGTAGTAAGTGACTCTAAACGCCTTCTTGATCTATTCTAAAGTGGTTAATAAGAATTTTGTCGGATAAAAATTATGAACATACAAGATCAAAGTTTAAAAGTCTAGTAAAAACACTAAAGTGGTGGTTAATGACATATAACTTGTGTGAAAGTCGTAGGACTTGAAATATGTGTTTATTGAGACCCGATCTATGATGTGGTAGCTCGGAACATCGTTTAACCCGAATTTGTAAGATCATGTATCTTCACATAAGCTTGTTTTTGACTAAATACAAGGGTTAAAGGTGAAACTCTACCACACTTAAAGCATAAACTTGTGTAAAAATATTTTACTTGTGTAAAAACGATTTGACATGTACAAAGGTGTTTAAAACTAGCGGATCTACGTATCCGCAAGTGGTATCTTCGAAGGACCACACTTTAAAAGAATCGTATTTTCTAAAGGATAGATCTTGTACTAATAAACATGATTTTACAAACCACAAGTGCGTAAGCACTTGTGAAATGAAAAGTTCCGACAAGAAGCTAGTTTTGTCAAATGTGACTAGAAGTTGTAAAGACAAGTTTCTCTAGAAACGGGGTTTTTACTAAAACGGATTATTTACACACAAGATTCACCAAAAAGTAAAGGGATTTACTACTTGTTTTTAGACAAACCACAAGTTTGTGTATCTTTACGATTATGTCCATATTTGACTAGTTAACATGTAGGAAGGTTGTTTGAAATTGTTAGGAACAATTGTTGATTTGATTATTAAAAGAAAATGATACGCTTAAAAGCGTGGCCACCTCCAGTTACAGAGGAAACTCTGGCGAAATTTTCCTAAAATCTAACACTTAGAATTATTTACAAGTGTTAGACTACTTTGACATGTTTTCAAATATATTTCGCCACAACTTTATTTACAAATACTCGGAGGTGGGGTTTTCACAAAACTAAACGTGATAAATAAATATTCGGTAAATATATTTTGTCACCTCACTGTTTATGATTATTTTGTGAAAATGTATAAATATTATTTTTGGAGTAAAAATAATATTTACTAACTTGTCAAATCCAAAATAATACAAACGCTTATACGACAAGCATAAAAGTTACAACGGTAATTATTATTATCACATAATTGATAACACGTAACTTACGCTTATTACGGAAATATTCACAAACGCGTATGTTGTCAACGGATTATTTTGGAAAATGTTATGTAAAAAGAAAATATATTATTTTTGAGAAAAATAATTATATTTTGGAATGAGAAATAAAATATATTAAGTGAGACTTAATATTATAAATACACATGTATTTAAATCCCCCATCCTTGGGAAGGAAAGTAAAATACCAAGTATGTACACGGAACGGTTGTCTAACCGTCTCCTAAAAATATAAGTTATAAAGCTAAGGCACGGCCATCCGTCTAATAGAATTAGCACTTGTAGGTCGTTGCACAGCTTACTGTATTGGAGACGCTTGGTAGAGATACGCATTCACTGTGAGTTCATGTCCCCCTTTTCTCTAACTGTTTTCAGTTTACTTAACTGCGGGGGTGAAATACATGTTACTATGATTTACGAGTACTTTACAACGGTATGTTTAACGTAAGGAGGTGTTATACGATCATGTGAGTGGATAGGAACAACATGGGGCCATTAGTCCTCATGGAGGGACCGAGGGACAGGAGCGGTAGATCTATCTGGGTGTAGCGAGCCCAGCCCCCGGCCAAACTAGAAACGGACCATGGGGTGACTTTGTCCACATACTTTGCCGTGGCGAAATCTGCTAGGTTTGAGTCTCCCTATTTGCACTTCACATATGTCAGTGGCCTTGCAAACCATTGATGATCACAAGTCCTCTTACACTGCTACATACCACAACTATTTTCATACTCACAAAGGTTTTACATACTCACTTACGCATGAACTCGCTCAACATTATTGTTGATTTTTCAACTCACATGTATTTCAGGAAATTAAACGGATCTGGCACGGTATGGAACGTTTTCCGCTGCACTGGTCATGAAGTCATCAGGGTTTAGGGTTGTGTCTCTTACCTGGACAAGACACAATCCCTAAATCACGTTTATGTTTTGTTATAAGTTGTAATGTTACCAAACAAGGTTATGGTTGCATGTTAAAAACAATGGTATTGTATTATGTTTTCAAAAACTTAATGGATGACTTGCATGGTTTTTAAATTCATATAGCTTTGTTATGATTAAGCTATGGTATTAAGAAGTCACACAAATTAACCACGCTTCCGCAAAGCCAGGGTGTGACATTATTTGAGTTAAAGTCCCGTTTAGGGCAAAGTTGTACTAGTCTACTTTTATTTAAAATAGTTAATTTAAGTATTTCATTATATCTATAAGCATGAACATAATATACAAATAATGAAAAATATCAAATGTTATTTTGATTTACCATTCTAATAAGAATCTTAAGAAGGTAAAACCTAGCTTGAATGTCTTATTAAAAGGCCTGGCCAATATGGTAAAACCTGGATAAAAAGATTCAAATCTCTGTTAACATCTGCAAACATGTTAGCATTCTTGACTAGCGTGATCTGTAAAATCACACATGTCACCCTTTTAATAAATTTTCTACAGATTGTATCTGTATACATGTCTGATTATGACATGATGCCTACGGGTTATGACTATGTCATCTAAAACAAAAAGGCAGTTGTGGTTTATAACTCCCTGCCAAGCAAAGGATTATTTGTTTGATTATACAATTCTAATCCTATAAAATTCTAAATTTAAAATTTAGAAGTTGTCCGAAGTGACTAGGCCTATGGTGCCAATATATATATTTCATTCTATGATATAGTTACTAATAAAAGTACCGAATGAAATTAAATAAATTAACTATTATGGTTATTAATACCATGGTTAATAAATCGTCAAGAACGATAATACTGTTAGGTTTCTAAATAGACATTGTCCTTACTTTATGTAGCTTAAAGCTACATGGCAAAATCGGAAGAAACAAACAGTCGTTCAGGGGAACACCCAGATAACACAAAAATTCACGTAACTGGTGCGGAACTGCAAGCACTAGTTGAAAATGCTGTTGCCAAGGCAATGGATAGGCAATTCAG
Organism: Helianthus annuus; assembly: GCF_002127325.2. Taxonomy (NCBI): domain Eukaryota; kingdom Viridiplantae; phylum Streptophyta; class Magnoliopsida; order Asterales; family Asteraceae; genus Helianthus; species Helianthus annuus. Next base: position 5,310,431 of record NC_035435.2, on the reverse strand, counting down.
AGAATCGAGCGGGACTCGGAGTAGGACCCGAACTGTATCGCATGTCAAGCCCAAGACTCATTCGGAGGCTCATAGTAAGCCGCCTTCTAAAAAAATGAGCCGAAGAAGAATGATGAGGATAATCACTCCTCCAACCACAGCAGTGTACCGAAACAAGAAATCAAGCAGAAGCATGATACGCACAGTAAGTCCTGTACGTATAAATATTTCGTTTCATGCAAACCCAGAGATTTCACTGGGGAAAAAGGAGCAGTCGACTGCATGACGTGGTTAGATGAGATGGATACGGTTGTTGATATCAGCGGGTGTGCTGATCGGGACGTAGTAAAGTACGTGTCCCAGTCATTTAAAGGAGATGCTCTAGCATGGTGGAAATCACTCCTACAAGCTGCCGGTAAGGCCACCCTCTACAATATGACTTGGGATCAGTTTGTAGCCCTGATCAAAGAAAATTTCTGCCCGCAACATGAGGTCGAGAGGATTGAGTCGGATTTCGTATCCCTAGTGATGAAGAACCTCGACTGTCAGGCATATCTCACCACATTCAACACTTTATCTCGATTAGTGCCGTATTTGGTGACCCCGGAGATGCGAAGGATTGCCCGTTTTATTGGGGGTCTGGCACCAGAGATCAAGGCGAGCGTTAAGGCATCAAGGCCTACGACGTTCAGATCAGTAGCTGATCTATCTCTCTCCCTCACTCAGGATGTAGTCAGATTGAGAGCTCTTAAAAGCTCGGAGGAAAACAAGAGGAAACGTGAGGACGACACCTCACGAAGATCGGAGAAACGACACCGAGGGAACAATGACCATAGGAAAGGGTCGGGATTCAAGAAAGGAGATCATCAGTCGGGTGAGAAACCCAGGTGCAAGGTTTGTAGGAAGCATCATTTTGGGAGATGCAGGCAGGAGTCTAGATCCCAATCTCAGCAGAAATTATGTGGGATTTGTAAGTCCCCAGATCATAAGGCATTAGATTGCAAGAGGCTTAAGGATGCAACTTGTTATGGTTGCAATGAGAAAGGGCACATCCGGCCTAATTGCCCAAAGAATGCTAAGAAAGCCGATGAGGGAAAGAAGACCAATGCAAGAGTCTTCAAAATGGATGCTAAGGAAGCAGTTCAAGACGACAACGTCATTACAGGTACTTTTCTTGTAAATGATGTTTTTGCTAGAGTTCTATTTGATTCAGGAGCAGATAGGTCATTTGTAGATGATAAGTTCTGTAAGTTGTTAAACCTACCTGTTAAAACCTTAAGAGTAAAGTATGAGGTGGAATTAGCCGATGGAACCATAGAAACCGCCTCGACTATCTTAGATGGTTGTGTCATATCCATTAGGAATCATTCTTTCCCGTTATCCTTGCTTCCCTTTAAGCTAGCTGGATTCGATATTGTGATAGGCATGGATTGGTTATCGCGTAACCAAGCCCAGATCGTGTGCAACAGAAAGCAAGTGGTAGTTAAGACTCCGTCTGGTGAGTCACTTACTATCCAAGGTGATACCCAGCATGGATTGCCTGAGCAAGTGTCCATGCTCAAGGCATCCAGATGTCTGCAGAAGGGTTGTGTCATTTATATGGCACAAGTCACTATTGATGAGCCAAAGCCAAGGATTGAAGACATCCCTGTCATCTCTGAATACCCTGAAGTATTCCCTGAAGAACTACCCGGTTTACCACCGGATAGGCAAGTGGAGTTTCGAATAGACATCATTCCAAGTGCAGCGCCAGTAGCAAGAGCACCATATAGGTTGGCACCAACGGAGATGAAAGAGTTGAGGACGCAATTGGATGATCTGTTAGCTAAGGGTTTTATTAGACCTAGCTCGTCTCCTTGGGGAGCGCCAATCTTGTTCGTTAAAAAGAAGGATGGGTCGATGCGTCTGTGCATCGATTACCGTGAGCTTAACAAAGTCACTATTAAGAATAGATATCCGTTACCCAGGATCGACGATCTGTTCGATCAGTTGCAAGGAGCAAGCTATTTTTCAAAGATCGACCTAAGGTCAGGCTATCATCAGTTGAAGGTCAAGGAGGAAGATGTACACAAGACCGCGTTTAGGACTCGTTATGGACATTATGAGTTCCTAGTGATGCCTTTTGGGCTCACTAACGCACCAGCCGCATTCATGGATCTCATGAATCGTGTCTGCAAGCCTTATCTAGATAAATTCGTCATCGTCTTTATTGACGACATCCTTATCTACTCGAAGAACCAAGCTGACCATGAGAAACACCTTCGTTGTATTCTCAAACTCCTACACCGTGAGAAACTCTATGCCAAATTTTCGAAGTGTGAATTTTGGCTTCAAGAAGTCCAATTCCTTGGACATGTGGTAAGCGAGCGTGGTATCCAAGTAGATCCCGCTAAAGTAGAAGCAGTCATGAATTGGCAAGAGCCAAAGACTCCTACCGAGATTCGCATTTTCCTTGGATTAGCAGGATACTATAGGCGATTCATCGAGAACTTTTCAAGGATTGCTGCGCCCCTAACTTCGTTGACTCGTAAGAAGATTAAGTTTGATTGGGGCCCTAAGCAGCAGGAATCCTTCGACATCCTGAAGAAGAAGTTGAGCAATGCACCAGTGCTGACATTGCCTGATGGTATAGAAGATTTTGTGGTGTACTGTGATGCGTCACATACTGGTATGGGCTGTGTACTCATGCAGAGAGGTAAAGTCATTGCCTACGCTTCTCGACAGTTAAAGGTGCACGAGAAGAACTACACCACCCACGATTTGGAATTGGGTGCAGTTGTATTTGCATTAAAACTGTGGAGACACTACTTGTATGGAACCAAGTGTATAATTTATTCGGATCACAAGAGTCTTCAACATTTGTTCAATCAGAAAGAATTGAACATGCGACAAAGGCGATGGATGGAAACTCTAAACGATTACGACTGTGAGATAAGATACCATCCAGGCAAGGCTAATGTAGTTGCCGACGCCTTGAGCAGGAAAGAGAGGGTGAAACCAATCAGAATCAATGCCAAGCGCATTGAGATAAGGAATAATTTGAACGAAAGGGTGTTAGCTGCACAGAAGGAAGCTGTGTTGGAAGCTAACTATCCTGAAGAGAAATTAGGAGTAACTGAGGAGCAGTTATCCTACGACAAAGATGGAATGCTAAGACTGAACGGACGAATATGGGTTCCAGTTTATGGAGGACTTCGGGATGTTATCCTCCAGGAAGCCCACAGCTCTAAATATTCCATTCATCCTGGAGCTGATAAGATGTACCAGGATCTAAAAGCAAACTACTGGTGGATTGGTTTGAAAAAGTCAGTAGCTGAGTATGTAGCAAAATGTTTGACTTGTGCGCAAGTCAAAGCTGAGCATCAGAAGCCGTCAGGTTTGCTTCAACAACCTGAAATTCCCAAATGGAAATGGGAAATGGTGACAATGGATTTCATCACCAAGTTACCGAAGACGAGAAAAGGAAATGATACCATATGGGTCATAGTAGATAGACTGACGAAGTCAGCTCATTTTCTACCCATCAAGGAGACGTATAGCTCCGATATGTTAGCTCAATTATACGTTGATAAGATTGTAGCATTGCATGGTATACCTGTATCTATTATCTCTGATAGAGATACTAGATATACGTCATATTTTTGGAAGAGTTTCCAACAATCATTGGGCACTCGTTTGAATTTTAGTACGGCCTATCATCCTCAGACCGATGGTCAGAGTGAGCGTACTATTCAAACTTTGGAAGATATGCTTCGTGCATGTGCGATCGACTTGGGTGGTAGTTGGGATAAGAACCTACCACTAATTGAATTCTCCTACAACAATAGCTACCATTCCAGCATAAAAGCTGCGCCTTTTGAGGCCCTATACGGTAGAAAGTATAGATCACCCATCTGTTGGGCAGAAGTTGGAGATGTCCAACTAACAGGACCAGACATCGTTTTTGAGACGACAGACAAGATCGTGCAGATTCGCGATCGTTTGAAAGCTGCCAGGGATAGGCAGAAGAGTTATGCGGATTCTAAGCGCAAGGATTTTCACTTCAATGTAGGTGATAAAGTGTTGCTTAAAGTATCACCCTGGAAGGGGGTGATGCGATTTGGTAAGAAAGGCAAGCTAAGCCCGAGATACATAGGACCTTTCGGGATTATCGAACGTGTCGGGTCAGTTGCTTATAAGTTAAATTTGCCTGAAGAACTTAGCGCTATTCATAACGTGTTCCATATCTGTAATCTGAAGAAGTGTTTCGCTGACGAATCACTGGTCATACCGCATACGGATATACACATAGATGAGAGTTTGAAGTTCGTGGAAAAACCATTGTCGATTGAGGATCGACAGGTGAAGAAGCTTCGAAGGAAGTATATACCTATCGTAAAGGTCAAGTGGGATGCCCGTAGAGGTCCCGAATACACGTGGGAAGTGGAATCCACGATGAAAGAGAAATATCCTCATTTGTTCCAGTAAATCTCGAGGACGAGATTTCTTTTAAGGGGGTGAGGATGTAACACCTCGAAAAATTACGTCCAATAATGTATTGACACGTGTCATAGACTTCGCATATGCAAAAACATACTTTAGATGGACTAAAGTTGACAAACAGTGAAAACTATGGAACGTAAGGGTCTAAAGTGTCAACAATGGATAAATAGACTCTATGATAACCCTACATAATGTTTATAACCCTAAACGGATAGATCATGGATCATACAAAGCGGAAATTGCCCGAAAGTGAGGAATTACAAACTATAGGGGCTAAAAGTGTCAACATGTTGAATTTATACCTCTGAGTGAACTTTTGGCAGACCCTAAGCTTTGTATTGCTAAAATATACTCACTAGAATATGTGGTAAAAATTTCATGAAGTTTCGTTATCGTATGAGAAAGTTATGGCCAAAACCGTACTTGAGGGGTTAAAAGCGTCAACGTCGAATTTCATGGCTTTTCGGGTGAGCGCAAAGTTAACCGAGGACATTACCATGTTGGTAAATGTCCCAAGGTTCTTAAAAACCAAGTTTGGGGGTTTACGAGTCAAAATTAATAGCCAAATCATCGTAACCAAAGTGCAGGGACCAAAACAGCAACAATTGAACAAAGTTTGGAGCTGCAGACCCCAGGCGCCCGCCTGAGGCCTTACGCAGGCCGCGACCCAGCGCCCAGATGCAGCAGTTCGCGAACAGGGCTATTTGGGTCCGAATTTTGAGTGCTTGACAGCTTTCTCCACCTCCAAAACTCACCAATAGATAGCCATGCATGTCTTGGACACCTGTGATGCTCTCACAACTCCTGAAACCTCCATAAATCAGATCAATTGTTCACTTTTTGAGGCACTTGTGTTGTAACAAGAACACTAGCAAACTTGCAAGAACTCACAAGGCATTCCAGGAGCAATCTGATCGACAAGGCAACCTCCAAGTGCTATCTAGGCTTCATTAGGACCTTTGTAAGCATTCATATCATCCTCTAATTCGTTCTAGCTTTGATTATTAGCCAAAAGTCAAACCGTTGTTCATATAGTTTGACTTTTCGATTAAACGAGTTTGGCTCTGTCATTTCTCAAATTGAAACCACTTATAAGTTGGTATTTATGTGGGAAACAAACCCTCAAAAGGGTGTTCTCTGATTCCCACTCTAAGCATGCTATTTGTCGAGTCAAAGTTGTTCTTAAAAAGTCAACAGGAAATGTTTTTGCAAAATATGGCATAAATGGTAATGTAGATGACATGCAATCAGTTTAATCATCAAAAAATAGCTTTATAATGAATATAAGAATATGTTTTATCATGATCAACTCGGCAATCTTTAGTATAAACTCGGATCGGAACCGAAAGTCTTGTAAAACGACTTTTTCGTTGACTCTCGATTCGGATCCATGCATGCATGTTTGAGATCTGTATTAGAGTTTATTTTTGACCATTTTTATTTATGTTTAATTCTCTGGAATTTTACAACTTGAGTCTAGGCTTAACCGATTCATATGCATGTTTCCGATTTATGCTTAAAGTTGACTATTTTGCCCTTTTTGATATAAAACATGATTTTTGGAAAAGTGAAAGAGTAGAAATCTTTATTTCTAATTTATAAACTTGCACCGAAAATTTGAGGTCAGTTGGTGGTCCAGATTTTGAGTTATGGCCGATATCGTAAAACTATATCTTTATGTTAAATAAACGGCGCATTTAGCGTATAACCTATTTAAGGCCACTTTCTGATATAAAACTTTTTACCCACTGATGTTATATAATATTTTGGGATTTTTGATGATTTTTATTTAATTTTTGGCTGATCGTATCATAGGTCGCTAAGTTGATTCGGTTAATGCCGGTTTTGACCGTTTAAGCCATAAAATGAGTTTTATAAGTCCTTTTGACCCCAAACCTTTTTCTACTGATTTTATATGTTAAATAAATTATTTTGAGCATTCTGGAAAATAAGATCTCAGCTTTCTTTTAAAAACCCGGAAACGGCTTTAAATCGCACTTTTAAGCGTTTTTAACGCATAATATGCGTTACACCGAAATTAAACATATAAGGTTCATACCTACTGATGTATTTAGTATATTTTTATAAAATAACAGTAAGTATAAGTTCTTGAACTCAGATTTCCAGTTTTGGCATTTTTAGCCCTTGTGAAATTACCAAAATACCCCTACGGTGCATAGTTTGATTTTAAATGATAAGTTTTGTTTATGGGTCATACCCTACTGTTATAATATGTCAAACTAAGTATATTTACTGTATAAATCAGACCCGTAACTCAGATTTCCAATTTTACTCTTTTATAACATTTTAAATGACCAAAATGCCCTTATGAGGCGTAAATTGAGTTTAAATCTATTCGGGGCATAATAGAACATAACTTGCTGATATTATATTATATTTAAAGCATATTATCTCAGGGAACTTGCATATGACTCTTTTGCCTACCCGTAACGCACTTTTAGCGTTCGGTTCGGTTTATGTAACTAGTTTGCATAAATTGACCGAAACGGGTCAAACGTTATCATTTTTGTCTCAAAATCCAGAATGTATTTAGTATACCCATATTATACAAGTATTCAAACTTGTCGGGTCTAAATCACATTCTATCCGGTCTTCGCTTAATCGTGCGCTTGAACCGTATCGTCCTTAAAACTAACCGGTCTAAGCTTAGGCTTAAATAAAGACCCGTTAGGAATCTAATAGGTTATTATAAACCTTTGTTCCAGAATAGGAGGCCTAGTAAAAGCTATCTACACTTACCAATTGTGATTCATACTTACTCAGGTAAATACATTTTGACTTATTTTCCCTATACGGGCTTGGGGTACGGTATATAGAATACCGCTTGATCGAGCGTACAAATCTTGCACCCTTGGGTATGCAATTGGAATAATTTGATCGGCTCGTTTAAACAGTCTTGTTTTACTTTAAGCCTTTGGGGGGTTAATGACCGTGTCCCGGATATCCTTGGCATTATCTTACGAGATGGCCACGACCAGAGCACGGGGTGTAGGCGTACACCCGTCGTGTATAACTCTTTAATGTGGTGTGTCTATTAATCTTTAACCCGGACAAGATCCCGGGCTACCAAATGTACGAGTAGCATGTAATTCGTTCACAAGTTTATATTGCATAATTATCCCAAGTTATAAAAATATTTATGCCATGTGCATTTAAATCAATTTTCAATCATTTTCAAAATGAGTCAGTTAATTTGTATTTACCAGTGTAAACTGACGTATTTTTCCCAAAAGCTTAAGTGCAGGTACTACACGTACTAGGCTGGCTGTTTCCTAGAGCGTCCACCATAGTCTCGCAAGCTCGGACGACAATAAAACTGTTGAACAATTATCTTATTTTATTTGATCCGCCTGTGGATCCGTTTCAACTACTCGTGATATTTAATATTACATTTTATTTAAAGTTGAAATGAATCTATTTCTGCTTCCGCTGTGCATTATTATATTGTGTTGTTTGTCTATGACGACGCCAACTACGTCACCATACCCCACACCGGGCCCACCGGTGACACGTGGAGATCGGGGTGTGACAATAGTGTAGTATAGTGTAGTATAATATAATATAATATAATATAATATAATATAATATAATATAATATAATATAATATAATATAATATAATATAATATAAGGAAGGTTAACGTACATTACGGCTTGACGTACATTACGTACAACAGGTAATTACGTACGTTCATTTTAAAATCACGCACCTTATAACTCAAAAATCCAAAATCACGCATGTTGAAACACAATAATCACACATATTGAAAACATTAATCACGCATGTTATAGAACAAATCACGCACGTTGTCGTACGTGAAGTACGTTAAGCCGTAATGTACGACATATTTTCTCAATATAATATAATATAATCCCTCTATATAATAAAGCAATGGTTATAAATTTGATGTGTCAAAATTCTAGCCCCCCATGTTATATTAATCCTATGTGTAATTTTGTTAGCTTTTCCATTTTTTATGTTTATTTCAACCACTGTCAATTCATCTTTCAAAGACAACACCTTAAAGTCAAAATTTTAGAACACCCACTCATTGTGTATGTTATTTTCCCTGCGCTTCTCTTTTCATATCCATTTCAAGCTATGGTTCCCAAAACAACAATTATGTATGTTACTTCATCTCTGACATATAAATCATATAGATCCGTATTTACATAAACTCCAAATCGTATTCAAGAAACACAACTCTCTATTATTGTCACCATATTTTCACGGAAAAATTACAAGTTTTATCCTTTATCTTTATACCACTTTTCAGGCGGTGTCTTTTTTAACGAATGTTGACAGACGGTGTCCTTTACTAGGTATTTTGTTGCATGTTTAGTCCTTTACACCCAACCCAGTTAAAAAACCATGTTATTTCGTCGATAGCGACGTTTGAGTTGACTGCTAACACGGTGATCATCATGTTGTCACTGCGGCATTTCGTCTGCTGTCAGGAGAGTGAGGCTCACAACCGTCACTCCGGAAATCACGCCTTACGTGGCGGTCCCTGATTGGGTACGCGGGCGATGCATTCGGCACGGTTACCCGTCACATTAAATGTTAATGCGATGGGTATATATCGAAGATAGAGAGAGAATTCACAACCGCTTCTTCGAATTCTCTTTTCTTCTCTCTCTGATCTTCTTTGAATCATCAAATATTCAAAGATTTCTTGGTAATCTTCAAGTTTTTTCCAGAACTTTCTGAAGATCTTCATCAAATTCCTTGTTTCTCCAAGCATCTTCTATAATGGTTGAAGAAGAAGTGATTCCTGTCGAAGAAGCCGCTGGTCCAGTACCCGTTCTCAAATGGGACCAGGGTTTATTCGAACAGATTGTTAGAGGTTTTCAATTTTCGGCCGAGTGGGATGCTCGTTATCTTTAACAGGGTCAGACGGCGGCTGATGCACCACTCGGCTATATCACCTTGTTCGCCGATTTATTCATCGACGGCAACTTTCGGCTACCGGCCACCCAATTCATAGCATCGATTTTACACTTTTGTGGCTTCCACATCTCCCAACTTAGCCCGATGGGTATGGTGAGGATTCTCCATTTTGAGTTCATATTTAGATCGCAAGGGCTGGAACCATCGGTTGAAAAATTTAGGGTGTTCTACCAACTGATCTGGATATGGGATTTTATTCTTTCGCCCTCCGTGGTGCAGGCCCGGCCCATAGGGTATGCAAGGTGTGCCACCGAATAGGGCCAAAAAATTTTAGAGCCCCGGAAAAAAATCTTTATATTTATATTTAAGGCATATGGTTTCAAACTTGAACAATGATGTTGCTGTAGCTGAGTGGTTTCGCGCGTGAATGTTTACGAAGCGGTCTCTTGTTCGAGACCTTTTATCAGCTTTTTCATTCCTACTTTTTTTCATTTATTCTTGGGCCCTGAGGCCCATTCATATTTTTTTTTTTCATTTGTTTTACTTGATGGTTTTTCGTGCACATGTATGTAGATTTCTTAGACCATTGGGTATGGGGAGGATAGTCTCCAAAGAGACTATCCGCCACATAGGCGCCACATAAGCTTCGGTGGAGGAGCATCCTCTTGGAGACTACCCAAGGGTGTGGTGGATGCTCCTCCTCCATTTTTTTATTATTATTTAATTGATTTAATTAATTAATGAAAACAAAGTAAATAAAAATAAAAAAAGTTATATTTAAATAAAACCTAAAAAAAACAACAACCTAAAGTTACATTTAAATAAAAAAAAACACTTAAAAAAACCTAAAGTTACATTTAAAAAAAAACTACACTCCCCCACTCCATTTTTTCCTAATTTTTTCCTTCATAATTTCTATAATGGGACGGTCTTCCGGTGGATATTCGTTAAGGTCGGTGGTCATTATTTTCCATTCCTCCAACTCCTGCGCTTCTTGTTGCTTCTTTTGCTTCTCCTCGGCTAGTTTTTTTTTTCATCTTTACCTTCTCGGTTTGCGTCTCGGTAAAGATTTGATTGAATGCTTTCAACTCGGCCATAACACCTTCCAACTTCGAACCACCACCACTTCCTGATGCGGCTTGTTTCTTTTTTTCAGCCGCTATGTTTTTACTTTTGTCCTTTCCTGGGGGACCTTCTCCATCTTCAATCGGCTCCTCCTCATAGTCGGGCTCGTCATTGATATTTATTTGGCAACAACCGGTTGAGCCTCCAACACTATAACTTCCTGACTCGGAAGTTTTAGACCGTTTCGTTGCTCGTTTCGCGCTTGCAACCTCATTTCGACATCCCTTCCATTTTGGTTGATCCTTTACAACTTGCCAAGCACGAACATGTGGGAAAGAAGATTTGCTCTCATTTTCGTATAAACGCAACGCTTCATTGAAAACATTTTCGTGGTTCCACCCACTCGGTTTGTTGGCGAGCGTTATGTTATAAAACCCACAAAAGCGTTGGATCAACGTATTCATCTTGCGCCACTTGGAGCTGATAGAATCAATGGTTCTGTACTCGCATTGTTCCATAAGCCTGTGGAATATATCAAGGGCTTCTTGCCAAAACGAATCGCTTTGTTGATTGTTACCTACAAGTTAGTAACAATAATAATAATATTTTGTTAGAAAAATATAGTGTACAAATAAATATTTAATAACAACAATAATAATATAATGTACAAATAATATTTAATAACAATGATAATATAATGTACAAAAAATAATTTTATAACAATAATAATATTTTACCGATTATAGAAGACGTTGAAGAGTTAATAAATGCCTTCGCCAACGCCTCTTCCTCAATTTTTGTCCAATTTTATTGTTGTTTGGCGGCTGCGTCTTCTTTTTTTCCCTTTCCCTTTCCCTTTCCCTTTCCCTTTGTATTTTTCTTTTTTGAAGGTTGAAGTTGCGTTTCTGGCACAACCTCTACGTCATCATCTTGTTCCTCGATTTGTGTTGGATGTGCTTGTGGCGGTGGTTGATATGGCATATTTAGCGGGTTTTGCATTAGTTGTTGCATTTGATATGGGTTGAACGGGTATTGGTTGAAAGCGTTTGGCATTTGTTGGTAACCCGCAAAAGAGTTGTCCATTACGGGCGTGTAGCCGGATGACGAAAACGGGTGTGAACTTGAGTTGGGATTATTTGGGTTGTAGGGATCCATAATTTTTTTAAGGTTGGGAAAGGTTTTTTTTATAAAAATGGGAGAAAAGTGGAAGTATTTTGGTAAAAAAAAAAGTGGGGTGAAAAGGGGTTTAATTTATAGTGGTGGGGTGAATTTTTTTTTCTTTTAAAAAAGCATGCAAGTTACCGTTAGGGGGCCCACCCTATTAAAAAATTGCCCCGTCTCCAACGTCCAAATTGTGCCGGAAGTGACGAGATGCCCCCTTGGGGGCGGTGTGCGACGGGCCAGAAAGGGAGGGATGGCCCGGTGCCGAGCCCCATACCCTTTGGTCTTAACAAAATTTGCATAAGTATTAATTGAACTGCATTATTATACTTATAATTAATGTATGGGTTTAATAAATTGGAGTGCATTATTACTTGTAAAACTAATGTAGCTTATTATTACACGGATTGTTTTATTTATATTAAAATATTTCTTTAAGTTAATTTTTTGTTTATACTAAATTGTTTAATTGTTTGTTTATGTTAATTCTCAATATTTGTTAGTAAGATTAACACGTAATCAGTGGCGAAGCTTGAAAAAAAAGTTCGGGGGGTCGGAAAGTAACGGACCTAAAAAAAATTTTATCGCGTAGTTTCGAGGTGTATGTTCGGGTCAGACGTCGGTGATTCGATTCGGGTCGGGTCAAACATTAATATCAAATAAAAAACGTTCTCAAACATTAAAAAAGAAGTTATCATTTTATTCTTCCACAAAGCATAATCTAATAACAAAACAAGTTAACAAATCACCCTAAATTTCAAACTCGAATTTCTATCTAAATCAAATCACAATAAGATTAAACAAATAAAATTAGACATAGTTACAGAAAGATTCAACAAGTTTAGGGCAAAAATTCGGAACAATTTCACCCCTAATTTCAACCTAAATCACCTAAATTGCAGTCCTAAATTAAACCTAAAGATAAAAAACACATACATTTAACCTTATGAAGATTGAAGAAGTCGAACAAGAGTACAAGACCACAACAACGAGCAGTATTTTGGCTTCTATTCTCGAACAAGAAGCTGAAGTCGAACAGTTCTGGAACCTGCGTCCCCCCTCCCCTCTGCAGTTTTGGCTTGTGGCTTATGTTCTTCTGGTCGATGTTCCAAAGTAAACGAATTTGGGTTTTTTTTGATAGGGTGGACTTTTAAGTTGGGCTATATAATGATTTGAGTTGGGTTATATAATATACATTCTAGTATTCTACCAAATATAATGATTTGAGCTATAATATTTGGACTAATTAAATATTTTATTTGGGCTATATAAATAAAAAACCAAAACCGGGGGTCGAAAACATGTATACCTATTTTTTTTATAAAACTGAGGGGGGTCGAAAACGTATATACCTACAAAATCCTATACGAAACGTACATATATAACACTACTGACCGAAAAGTTCGGGGGGGGGGGGGGGGCGCCCCTCCCCGCCCCTTAAATCCTTCGCCCTTGCACGTAATTACTTGAAAATACATGAGCTTATTTTCCTATTTTCCCTTGACTCCGCATTCTCAGGGACAGCCCTGACTATGCATGGTTAACTAAAGATCAACTACAATAAAGAATCAACTACTCTTGAATCGAATGCTATAGACGCACAACGATTCACAAGACTTTTGACAAACAGCTTGATAATATTTTTTTCAGGGTCGACCAGAGTAAGTGACGGGTGGACGACTGCTCTCATCCCAAATCAAAATAGGGCCGAAAAATTTATAAAGTTATATATATAAATTGTTTGTTTTTAAAGAAAAAACTTAAAGGGCTTTTATTTATGAACCAAAAATGTTAAAGCCTAATTGTTTTGGTGTGTAATGAATTAATGACTTGGTACAAATCAATAAACAAACATAATGGATTAATGAATAGGGCCCAAAACTTTTATCTTGCACAGGGCCAAAAAAATTTTAGTGACTTTCAAAGACGGCCCTGCCGTGGTGCGAAGAAGATACTTATAAATCCACCAAAGAGCTTTCATGACTGAAAGATGAAGTTCTTCTTTATTCGGGAGGAAGTTATTCCGATTGAAATGATATTTCGTGAACCTGATGGGATAACATTTTGTTTTTATTAATAAAATTAATCCCGTCCTTTAAAAAACCCCACGGAATAGTTTAAAATGAAAACTAATATAAAATCTAATACTAATAAAAGACTCCAAATAATGCCACATGGCAATACCTCCTTATTCCTCAAATAGATTTGCTTACATAATTATTAAAAATATGTATTAAATTATTTATTATTTTCATAACAAAATAATGAAATTAATAAAGAAAAACATTAATTCGATGCTTATTCGTTGATTCATTTTGTTTTAATTTTTATTCTTAAGCAAAGAGTCATTTTATTTTTTTTAATATGTTAATATTAAATTAATTCATTGATTAATACGAATATATCAAAATCAAAAGCTTTATAACGGTTAATTAATTATTATAAAAAATTTGTTGTTATATCCAAAGTTAATTGTTTATAAATTATTATATTTATAATTAATATATCACATGGCAATACCTCCTTATTCCTCAAATAGATTTGCTTACATAATTATTAAAAATATGTATTAAATTATTTATTATTTTCATAACAAAATAATGAAATTAATAAAGAAAAACATTAATTCGATGCTTATCCGTTGATTCATTTTGTTTTAATTTTTATTCTTAAGCAAAAAGTCATTTTATTTTTTTTAATATGTTAATATTAAATTAATTCATTGATTAATACGAATATATCAAAATCAAAAGCTTTATAACGGTTAATTAATTATTATAAAAAATTTGTTGTTATATCCAAAGTTAATTGTTTATAAATTATTATATTTATAATTAATATATCACGTCATTAGAATTTCATGATACGTTTTTTTGGGTTTGGGAAGCAAAAAAAAAAAAAAATCTAAATAAAAGTGTTAATAGATATACCAAAGAATCTCCTCATTACTAACCCATCCGATCCTTTCTTTCATTATTTCTTGACGAAGAAAAAGAATATCTAAGTTATGTTAGTTTATAAGAGTCAAAGTATCTTCATGATAATTTTGAGGCAAATCTACACTCATCGAATGTCCTTAATGGACTTAAACTTTTAGGCTTGCTATATCATAGATAATTACTAAAGGTCGATGTTCTAATAACCATAGATAATTACTAAAGGTCGATGATCTAATAACGTCAATAAGAAATATTGATTAAAAGATATGGTTTACGCAATGGAACCCGACTACAGGTCCAATCAATGGCTATCAGGTTATTGAGGCACAAATCTTATTTGGAAGTAAAATTGGTGCTCAAAGGCTTATCTCTAGATTTCAATTAATACCCTAAGATAAAATGACTCTGTAAATATTGAAAAGGAAACAAATTTCTCTCGCCGTATCTTTTGTCATTCCAATAAATAAAAGTCAAGGACATTCACTATGTAAGGTTGGTTTGTTTCTAAAAAAAGTAGTTTTTACACATGACCAACTACATGTGACATTGTCCAAAGTAAAAAATATAGTTATGTCAACTTATGTAAAGATTGTAAAATTATATAATTTCTATTTTTAAACCCATGTAATACACGGGTCTAATAATCCAGTGTTAGAATATTGTCGTGGGCCGTTAATAATTAAAACGTTAATGAATCATTAAAAATATTATATTTTCACTTGAATGCATAGGGGTTAATGTAACTAAACGTTTGTGCTAATTAATTAAAGTTCTTGTGATTGCTTTGGCAAAGCGATAGCAGCTTTGTCAATGGCATTTACCTTTAGTCTTTACCACAATAGTATTAATCATAAACTTAGTAATTATAATATAATCTATAAAACAAATTTAATAAAATAGTTGTGAAAACTTTTGAAAAGTTTGTGATTTATTATTATTATTTTTTTTCACGGATTTTTCATGACGACGTTTAAAAAAGTAACATCATATACTTATATACCATCAAACCGATTTTAACATCAAATAATACAAACCATTTTTTATAATCATTTTGTCATTGTTATCTTCATCGCGAAATTCAGGTCAAGATGCACTGTGAACATAAAAGGATGATAATCGATAGATTTATAGCTTTGTAATTTATAACTCAAATTATCTGTTTATTTATGCAAACTCATGCTGCCTGTACGTGAAGGCTGTTGGCAGCGGAGGATTATCACAGGTTTGATAATCCTTAATATCAGGATTGGAATTGGATTCCATAGTTTCCTTGATCAAGTGCACAATAACAATACACACTCAAGACAGAATGAAAACGAAATTGAATAGGATATTGTGAAATATCTTGGTACCGGAATTGATTACCGGTTAATGTCTATATATACACCGGAGGTGACGGTTGATGCAGAAGTTGACTTTTGGCGGGAATAACCGTCATTTATAACGACAACACCCAACCGTCGTTCCCCTTCGCTTATTTCGTTACATACAAACATAATATAAGTTTAATCATCCTAAGAATACATAATACACATATAGTTAAGTTTATAGTCTAATACACTCCCCTAAACTTGATTATATTTCCGAGAATGCATTAAAATACTTCGGTTAGCTTCATCCACAACCTTCTCCACTTGTTTGAAATCGAACCTTCGCCTTTTCTGCAGTTTCTTCATCTCATGCCAGTCGTTACCTGCAAAAAATGCATAATGATCTCCTTCTTGTTCAGGGATGCAACTGTCGCTCAGGTTTCTTTCTCTTCGGCCTGCAACTGTGCCTTGGTTATCGACGGAACTCCGACTTTGGCTCATAGATTCATCATCGTTCACTGATTCTCTTTCACATACGTTTTGCTGTGTCGTTTTAAATTTGTAATAATACACAAGAACATCAAGGTACATAGCATACATTAATCTCATTAGTTCACCATCATGATAATCATACCCCGTATCCTTTGCCACTACTGCCTATAAGTTATTTGAGGTAAGATTCTTGTGCCCACCTTCTCGTTTCACGATTACATATAACTCGAGCAGATTTATCTTTCTTTTATCCCTCGAATACGACGGAATCGGTCTTGTAGAGATTCCTAATTTCGTCTTTATAAACCACTCTACCATCTCGTAAAATTTGATCTCCAAATCATACTTATATTTAAAGACGTATTCAACATCTTCTAACATATCAAGCAAGGCTTTGCAATCTTGAAATTCATGAAATTTCATTGCTTGTAAGATCATAACATTCCAATCCGGTTCTTGAGAAGACAAATTCAGATTTTCAAAATAGGAGTTTAGATAATCTGTTTTGTATTCATCATGTTTCGAACCGAGATTGATTATAGTTTGTTTTTCTTTCATGCCAATCTCGTCTTCTTTTGTTAAACCAGAAATCTCATTCTTCTTATTCAAGACAGGGACACTAAATGTGGGAAAGATTCTGCATCTTTCTCCACTCGTCTTAACAGTATACCCTTGTATTACAAGTTGGTCCATGCTAAGAACATTTCGATCCAATTCAGGAGTGTAAACACACTCTGAATTCGAAATCTATCATTTCCAGACATAACATCAACAGCCCTAATCCCTCTTATGAATAAAATATTACTTTCACCGGTTTTGGTCTCTACTCCGAACATATGTTTAATTCGTTTAAAAACATCTAAATTTCCCTCGTAATGATGTTTAAAATTTATACTAACATACCAAATTTCAGACCATAAACCGCCTTCCGTTCTGGTGACTATTAATTCTTGTCTGTAATCGTCATCGGCATCTCGTCTCTGAATGCCGATGTTGATAGCTTGACGTAGTAACTGGGTTGCTTCATCATTCTCCTTCATTTTGCACGAGATAATTTGATGCCCGGGTTCGTTGCAGTAATAACATCGCTTGTGGATTGAGTCTTTCTTCCGTCTTTCTCTCTTTTCATCAGAACAGTGTTGGCAGGGCATCATTGACGACGTCGTACGGAGATCTTCTTCCTTTTTAACCGTGTCTCTGATACCAATTGTTGGGAGCGGGGGATTATCATAGGTTTGATAATCCTTAATATCAGAATTTAATCTACAAGGATTGGAATTGGATTCCATAGTTTCCTTGATCAAATGCACAGTAACAATATACACTCAAGACAGAATGAAAACGAAATTGAATAGGATATTGTGAAATATCTTGGTACCGGAATTGATTACCGGTTAATGTCTATATATACAGCGGAGGTGACGGTTGATGCGGAAGTTGACTTTTGGCAGGAATAACCGTCATTTAAAATGACAGCACCCAACTGTCGTTCCCCTTCGCTTATTTCGTTACATACAAACATAATATAAGTTTAATCATCCTAAGAACACATAATACACATATAATTAAGTTTATAGTCTAATAAAGGCCACCAATGTTTCTTCATTTACCCTCTTAATTTCTTAATTTTTGTAGTCTAATTTTTGTATTAGAGAATATGTTTAACTAATCACAACGGGACCACATGCAAAGCACTTGGCGCCCGTTAACATATTCACGAACGTGCCCTTTGCGCCTACGACTTGATGTTTAATGCCCCTTAAGCTGATGTGGCTGGTCGCTGGTGGCATGCACCCACCAGACTTGGTTTAACTTGTAACAAAAATACTAATTGGACACATGTGTATGTAGATTATTTTACAAAAACGAAATTATTGGTTTATAAAATAATAATAATAATAATAATAATAATAATAATAATAGTTTTACTTTTAAAATAATCCAAAGCAAGAAGTCATAAAAATACAAACAAAATATCAGTTATCTTTTGTTTAAGTCATGTGATGTATACAATAGTAGATTAGTAGAACTGCAGGTTTCATGTAAATTGAAATATTTTGTGTGTTAGATTCATACAACTATAATACCTATAAAAGTTAGTATATATGTATTGGTTAAAAAATGAATCATATCAATATTAAAATCACCAAAATTTATATTTCTTAGTTTTCCATTTTATTTGTCTTTTAAGCATGTGTGTACTAATACACCACAAATGAATAAGTGGTCAACAAGAATTCACACAAGATTAACGAGGAACATGTGGGAAAAGATGTATCCATAAATCCTTTGTATTTAAAAAAAGAATTAGAATCTTTAACTTTTGATTTATTAGAATAATATCATTGGACAAGTGGCAATGTTTCTATAAACTGACGTTTATTCAATCCATTGTTTATTATCATGAATACGCCATTAGTAAAAAAAAAATCTACTTTAAAATAAAACTAGGTTAGTTCCCCGTGTGTTACATGGGTTGAACAATTTAAACTATATAATAACAGGGTCGGCCCAAGCCCAAGTATTTTGATGCTTGGGTCTCAGGCCACCAAATGTATAGGGCCTCAAGATTTAAAAAAAAAAAATTATACTATATGGGTATGAGCCTTGTTATTAAAAGGTTGTAGCCCAGTTGGCGCGCATGTCATCTGTGTACCTTAAGAGGGCGGGTTTGAATCTCCGTTAGGCCGATCGACCGTCGTTTATTCTTTTTGGATAAGAAAAAAAATAGGCAAGAAGGGCCTCGATTTTAAAACTTGCTTTAGGCCTCTAAAATGGTTGAGCCGATCCTGTATAATAAATATTTCTTGTAAATGCAAATCAAAGACGGACACACTTATATATATTTGATAAATAATGAAACTAATAATAATAGTAAAAAAATCTCATACATGTGTATACTCATTTAAGTAATCGATATACATTTGATGTTATCCTATATTTTTTGTATTCAATTAACATTTTTCTATTTAGTATTATTTACAATTATTAGAAGATATATATGAAAGAAAAGCGGGAAAACTTAAAAAATATGTGTCTTCAATAAATGACACGTGTTACTATATATAGAGTATAGATGTTACTGAATTTTTGAAGAATAATTTTTAAGTTTGACATATATATTCAAGCTTATAAGTATATAATATAGTCATGAATTTTTAATAAATCCAAAAAAATTATGTGATTAATGGCAAAGTGTGTTTTAGCCAAATCCTAGAATTTAAAACATAAAAGACCAGGTGCAAAAAAGCGTGAAACCCTTTAAAACTTCAATAAAAGGGTTATAGTTATTAGATAAACATTTTTCTATTTAATATTATTTACAATTATTAAAACATTTTTCTATTTAATATTATCTAAAATTTAAAAGATAAATTGTTAGAAGATAAATATGAAAGAAAGACGGGAAAACCAAAAAATAGACGCCTCCAATGAATGACACGTGTCACACATTGGTTTACTTTATTATATGTATAGATATAAAGTAAACCATGTCTGGTAAGAAACTCATATTGTTATAATAATAATAATAATAATAATAATAATAATAATAATAATAATAAATGAAGTTTTTGAAATAAAAAAAGATGAAAAAACTAATATCATATTAGAATAATAATTTATATATTTTAAGAACAGGGAAAATATCAAATAGGAAGTTAATTTTCGCTATGAATGATAGGAAGCCATAGGATTATGACATGTGGCAAATTTTAAAATAAAGAGAAAGGGTATTTTAGTCAATCCAACTCCTTCTTCTTCCTTTTTTAAAACGCAGTAACTTCAAAACCCACCATTTTCAAAACCCACCATCTTCAACTATTTCTTCACTTTCTATCTTAATAATCACTACATTATAGTGCGATTTTCATCACCAATCAATGATTCAAAACCCGATCAACGTGTTCTTCAGCTTTTTTTTGAAGAAAACCCAGTTTAATTTCATAAAAAAATCTCGTTTTTTTCCGGTGATTTTGGAGATAATCACTCAATTCGTTCGATTCGAGCGTTGATAAGTGTTTCTATCATTCAAATTTCGTCAATTGATGAAGAAATCGGCTTCGATCCATGTAAGAAATTCTTTAATTTCATTTTCACAATCTGGGTTTTTGATTCAGTCATTGCGTTTTACGATCTTTGCGAGGTCCGGGGGCGGCAGCCCCTGGTAGCGGGGTCCCAGGGGCGGCAGCCCCTGGCGGGGTCCAAGGGGCAGAGCCCCTGGCTGGGGTTGAGCTGCTGTACTAAAAACGCATCAGAAAAATTAATTTTCCAGAAATTGGCTCATTTCGAAGACAGTAATTCGTAGACAATTCAGACAGTTCACAGTGACAGACAGTTTTATGTGTCCATTGCGTTTTAGAAATAAGAGAGTTTTATGTGGTTTCTGGCTATTGCGTTTTAGAAAAAAACACATTTTTAAGTGTTTTTAGTCATTGCGTTTTAGGTAAAACATATTTTTAGGTGTTTTCAGTCCATTGCGTTTTAGAATGAGTCATTTTTAAGTGTTTTATGGCCATTGCGTTTTACATATAAGACATTTCTTTGTGTTTTTGGTGCATTGCGTTTTAGGTAAAACACTTTTTTATGTGTTTTCTGGCCATTGCGTTTTACAAA
Organism: Helianthus annuus; assembly: GCF_002127325.2. Classification (NCBI taxonomy): domain Eukaryota; kingdom Viridiplantae; phylum Streptophyta; class Magnoliopsida; order Asterales; family Asteraceae; genus Helianthus; species Helianthus annuus. Next base: position 5,289,478 of record NC_035435.2, on the reverse strand, counting down.
TAAGACATTTCTTTGTGTTTTTGGTGCATTGCGTTTTAGGTAAAACAAATTTTTATGTGTTTTCTGGCCATTGCGTTTTACAAATAAGACATTTCTGTGTGTTTTCTGGCCATTGCGTTTTACAAATAAGTCATTTCTTTGTGTTTTTGGTGCATTGCGTTTTAGAAAAATGTCATTTTTTAGGTTTTTTTTTTCATTGCGTTTTACGTAACTGGTGGTTTTTCTATTGCGTTTTACGCAACTGGGTTTTATTATTTTTTTTTAAATATAGCAATAGTATACTCGTTTTAAAGATAAAAAAGGTGCAATTTTTATAAAAAAAAATAATGTCGTATGAAAGAGTTATTAACGTTTAAAAAATGGGGGGGGGGAATTGGAGGAGAGAGAAACTATTGGCTTGGATTGACTAGAATGCCAAACTCACCCGCCTCTTTTCTTCCTTTCAATTTCCCTGATTTAATCTTAGCTCTTGATTAACTTAATGGATGGTCAAGATCACTCCCTAGCCTTCCTAGCCAAATAAACTTACTATTATATCTTCACCCTTTAAGAACAATATATAGGTACTATTAATTTAAACATGTTCGAGGAACATAAAATGGTACTACTCATGGCATTATATAAATGATTCTTGGTTAGCAGCCATTGCTTTTTTAAGGATTTTCGCAAACGTACATGAGTAAATCACTCACTAAGAATTTGATTTGAAAGTGGCCAACAAATAGAACATGAGCTTTTATAATTTATGGCTTTGACCATTTTCTTCAATCATAATCATAATATGCTCTTTGTTTTCTATTTTACTTGTTGCAAAAACAATTTGATTATTCTACGTGTTAAAGACTATCCAAAACATGTCAAAGCATAAAATATTTGATCGAATCAATTTCAATTTAAACTAAGATTTTAAAATAAGCTAACATTAAATTTTTATTCTAATCACGGAGAAAGATAAAGATAGTTCAGCTAACCGGACAGCGGTGGCAACGGTGATTGTGACAGCGATGACAGTTAATAAGATGTCGGTGGCAGCGAAAGTTGCAACTATTAAAGTAGTTGTTGCAACATCATCGGGTAGGTGGTGTGATGGAGGTTGCAACAAAGACAAGTAGATGGCGGTGATGGTAGAGTGGAGATGGTGGTTGTGGTAGGAATGTGACACTTGTCACGAGGATGGTGACTGGTACGATAGGTGATCACGACAAACATTGGTTACGCAGTGGTACTTGTCTATTTAGAGTCATTATAAATTAGCTAGTTTCAAACGATTGCCCCAATGTATATTTTGAGCAATCTAAATCAGATGCGTAGGTAAGAAAATTACTCAAAGTAACTTATATTTAAGATTGTGTTATGACATTCGGATGTAGTTTATTCATACAATAAACTAGTAAACGATTTAGAAAAAAATGTAAACACCACTTAGATTATAAATTGTGGTTTGATACCCGACTCTCTCGAGGACTACCAAAAAACGGTTAGAACTGGTTCTTAAACCCGGATCCATCCGGATTGTAGAACTGGTTGGTTTGTATAGGAACCGATTTAGTCCCAACCCTAGTTGTGGCTTGAGATAGGTTTTAACATTCCTAAGCCTAGAAATCGGTTAGAGTCATTGGGAAATGTGACGTCAAGATATGGTTAAACATACAATATAGATGAGTCAATGAGAAATACGACATCAAGTAGTAGTTGTTGTAGTGTGAATTTAGTGCTTAATTTATATAATACTTGTGCAATGAAAATAGTAAACAGGCTCGGGGTAGCACAAAAAAGACTGAGCTCAAAAGGCATATTGAAACGAACTTTTACCCATTATGTCTTCACACGATTAATGGAAAGAGAAAGAATCGTGATTGTTTATTCTAGTCGCTATGACATGTGATCTACTAACCACCTAAGCTTCTACAGTAGATTCAGAAACCACTTTTGTCTTTTCGTAACAATGTTATATCTCTAAAAACACAAGGTTCACTCCAAGATTAATGGAAATGCGTATTTGTTTAAAAAACCACCTGGCGCGATATAATAGATACACCATACATCTTCACCTGGAGGCGAAAGTAGCATAGAAGCGGAAATATACAAGGAGGTCGCACGAGAAATGTCGACCCCACTTACCGATGAAGAAATCGCTTACGATGAAGAACTACACAAAAATCCGGGTTCCATCAACACTATTAAACAATAACGATAAATACGAACAATAACGAGGATTAAACACCAAAATTTAAGATGCATTGCGAATTCAATGTTATGTTTTGTATGATTTTAAAAAGGGGTAACTTTATAGAATAGTAACCAAGTTTTAAAAGTGTTCCAGTTAGGTCACTCAAGTTTCAAAAGTGTTCTAATTAGATCACTCAACATTTATTTTTCATTAAAATTAATGGTTTTTTCATCTATTTCATAGGTAACCGTGATGATGTGGATTTTTATTTCTTTTTTTCCTTTTATTTAATGTTAACTCGAGTGACGTGGATTGTAACTTGTTTTTTTTTAATTTTTAATGTAATTAAAGTGTTTTTATTTTTGATAAATATAATTTCATATATTAAAAAAATCTGAGCCCAACATCTTACGCTCCATTTTTTTCTTGACACGTGGAAAAAAGAACATGCTCGATTTGAATGTTAAGTTATCTAATTGGAACAAAAACGATACGAATGTCCTAATTAGAACACTTTTAAAACTTGGTTACTATTCTGTGACATTTTCTCTAAAAAAAACATAAATATAAATATCTTTGTTTTGTTCAAAGGCGTCTCCAAGAATTCACGTACCCTGTTCAAGCTTGAAAAAATATGTCGTTCTGTAATGTTTTATTATTATTTAAGAAAATAATCAAGTTAGTATTGGACTCAATAAACCTAATTTGTATACCATTCCTCAACTCATTAGTTAAGGGCCCTTTTGTTACCCCAGCCAGCCCTATTAAAAATTTTATTTAATTAACCAGTTAATCCCAGTCATCCACATTATCTCCCTAACCCATCCTACGCCACGCCAGCGGGGCAACACCGCTACCCACGCTGGCCCGGTATGGCTAAAGCAGCGTTGCTTGGCTACCCAAGCCCACACCCCACAGTCTTATTGCCTGGGTCGAATGAAACAAACTTTCACATCAACTCACATGCATACGGGTGGCAAACCCAGGAATTATTTGTTGGGGATGCGGATGAGGCGTTCAACCATATTTTCAAGGAGTGCGGTCAGGTTTTTTCTGCCTAAAATATACACTATTTTTTTCTTTTCAAAGGATGCGTCCGTCCACCCACAACTATGGATAGGTCCGCCCATGACAAGTATCTATTGAATATTATTATATTAAGTTGTACAAATTGCATACTTTGGTGTGGTGGTATGCCAACTCAAAAGTGTTTGATATAAACATATCCACTTTAAAATACTTTCACGTAAACCAATCACTTTTAAAAGACAAGAAGATTTGTTGCATGTTTTCAAAGCTCAATCGACCAGGTGGGGATTCTTCACCATCACATCACATACCACTAAAAGGTCACCTTTTTAGATTTTTATATCTCCACTTAAATTATTTGTATATCATACATTATCATGTATCATTAAAAGTTTAAAACTATGATGGATACCCATCAATCGGCACTTGCATGTTCTCTTCAAATTCAACACGTAGTTGGTGGCATCGAATCATTTTCTATTATTTAACGCATACAATCAAATTCATCCAACTACAGATACTGTTTGCCAACTTCTGAATGGTTAAGTGTTAAACCAGAGGTCTGAACCATTAAGTGCTGAACTAGTAAGAAGTCTAAACCATTGTGAGCCAGTATAATGCATAACCGTTTAGAGACAAATGTCTGACCAGTTCAGATTAGAGGTCTTAACCATTCAGACTCAGTATAATGCTTAACCATTCAAAGGCAAATGTCTGAACCATTCAGACATCTGCTCACGAAACAAACAGTCTGAACCATTAAGTGCTAAACCAGTAAGAGGTCTTATCCATTAAGACTCTCATTAAGAGGTAAACAAATAGCTCCTTAGACTAGTGGGATCATGGTTCAATTAATATTCATCAACTAACGGGTCGAATCATGAACTATGTACTTAGAGTTATATCGTATAAAATAACCACGTGTTGTGATCCAAATCCAGAATAGGAGTTTCAATGGTATGCTTTAGTTGGTTTTGACAAGAATCTTGTTTCGAACTGTTAACTATGATTCCAGAAAATAACAAATCAAACTGGCTGCTTTGGATGACTCAATGAAATACTTAAGTTTATAAGCTTTGATCAGTTCCAGTGATTTATGAACACCCTGGTCCAATCTTATTGACAAACATTTAACAAAGATAAGTGCATCTCCAGGGGATTGAGCTAAAAGGAGCATGTAGTTTGGCAAAATGAACAAAGTTTTTTTTTTTTTTTTTTATTATTTTTTTTTATTTTTAAAGGAGTAAGAGGTTGAACCTTGCCACAAACAAGAGGAATAAATTAATCCATATAAATTTTATATACAAGGGACCCAAAATGTCGGTGTCTCAACTCTAAAGGTAATAAAAACCAGTGTTGTAAAAATCGCGACTAGACGGCGACTAGTCGGTGATTAATCGCTAGTCGGCCAGTAACTGAGTAATTTTTCGTTAATTAATCCATTAATCGCTAGTCGGACCTAGTCGGGCAGCCAAAAATCGACGATTCCGGCCAAATTGCGGCAAAAAACCTGTATATTCCTGCCAAAACCTTTAAATTCCGGTCAGTTTTCAACCAAACCATGTGAATTCCAACAATTAATCTAGTATACTAAAAAAATGAGTTGAGTAAGGGTTAAAACCTAGCTACTTAATATATTTACCTATAAAAATATGTATATATATACATAAAACTGAAAATTACATATAAAAAACCCGATTCGATTAATTCTGAATAGTCGCTAGTCCCCACCTTACCGGCCGACTAGCGAGTACTCAAACTTGATAAAAATAACCGAATTAAATATGTTAGGCAACATATCAAATAGGGTTAAAGTAAAAGCGGTTTATTTTAATACTCATTGAAATGAGTCAGATTTGATTTTCCCTACCCACAAACCTTTTATCCTTTAAAAAATATAATGTGTGTGTGATAATAATATAAAAATACTATATATTATATATTATGTATTTTAATCAGTAAAAAGATATCTATGCAAGGAAGGCTACTCTTTTAATCGTATTTTTAAGAGTAAACAGCTAAAATCATCCTTGAGGTTTGACTCAAATTGCTAGATCAGTACAAAATCAATTTTTTTTTGCTAAAACAGTCCCTGAGCCTAGTTTCTGTTGCTATTTCAGTCCAATAAATTAACACCGTTAGAACCTCCGTTAATGAATGGGTAAAACTGCTAAATTCGTTCCTGAGGTTTGATTCAAGTTGCTAGATCAGTCTAAAATCAAGTTTTTTGAATTTGTTAATTATAAACTTATTTAGGTATATAATTTTTCTAGACTTCCATTAATTTTTTGAATTTGTTAATTATAAACTTATGTAGATTATAAACTTATTTAGGTATATAATTTTTCTAGACTTGCATTAATTTTTTGAATTTGTTAATTATAAACTTATGTAGATTATAAACTTATTTAGGTATATAAATCATTAATATCACAAGATTATAAACTTATTTAAGGCGGGTCCAGTTATATTTATGTTCGTTGAATAAATCATTAATATCATAAGAGAAAAAAAATGGTAAATGACAGGTTCTTAATGCATCAATACTTGTACCAAATCCATTATATATTTTCTTAAATGTCTTAAAATTTACGATAAATTACAAGTCTACCCTAAATATATAATTTAAATTTGTGTTTAGTTATAAAAATATAAACAGAATGTAGCTCTTTTGGAGAGCGCAATTTTATTTGACCTGTCTTAAACACTGGTTTGACCCGAACCCGTTTTGACTCAAACAAAAATAATCCTTTTTATGAGACTTGTTCTGGCACGACATGTTGTCCGACCTCACCTGAATGATAAGTATTATTAAATAAGAAACCACTTAATTAAGTAGAAAAAATGAATAAAAGAACTTTATAATACAAATATTAAATTAAAATAATTGATAAATATTAAACATTAAATATTACGAATTAAATAAAAACAAATAAAAATTATGTTAATTTCTTAATATTTAAATTTACATATAATGTTTGTATTTTTCATAACTAAATATTGTTTAAATTAACTATTGTCTTATTTAAATCCTTAAATAATAATAAATATTTACTTGATAACAACAACAACAACATCAAAATAAAATCAGTATTGAAGGCTGGGCCGGTTAAATTACGCTCTTCAAAAAAGCTACATTTATATTTTTAAAACTAATTTTATTTAAATTAAATTAAGTATTATCTTATTTAAATACTTAAGTATAGAATTAGTAAACATTTAATGATAATAATAATAATATTAATCAAAATAACTAACAAATAATTTTTCAAAATAACTAACAAAAGGATTTTTTTCTCTTGTGATATTAATGATTTATATACCTAAATAAGTTTATAATCTAAACTAGGTTAGTTCCCCGTGTCTTACACGGGTTGAACAATTTAAACTATATAGTATAGATATTTCCTGTAAATGCAAAACAAAGACAGAGACATTTACATACCATATTGACATGAATGAGTTAATATAAATGTAACCCATCAACTCGTACATATTAATTAATGTTGTAGAGTTCGATAAGACGGCTCTAATGTCGGTTGAATGAGGTCAATCAGAGTCTATTTGATACCCTTTGTACGACTTCTTATTTTTCGAATCTTTGTATTTGATTCTAAACCTATTATTAATATTATTGATAATAATTTTAGTTATATATATTAATAATATATTTAGTCTAACATATTAATATTATTATGAATTCCGAAACTTGTTTAGCTAAGATTTAAGATTCTATTGAAGTTTTAGTTTAACAATAGGTTATTGAATTAATAATAAGAATTTGTATTAGATTAGATTAAACATTATTATTATTTGTATTAGATTATATTAAATATTATTATTATTAGTATTATTAATAATTTTAATCAATTAAATGAGAGAATGACAAGTGTCCCAAAACAGGTTTCTTTTATTATATAGTATAGATAAGTTTATAATTAACAAATTCAAAAAATTAATGCAAGTCTAGAAAAATTATATACCTAAATAAGTTTATAATCTAAATAAGTTTATAATTAACAAATTCAAAAAATTAATGCAAGTCTAGGAAAATTATATACCTAAATAAGTTTATAATTAACAAATTCAAAAAACTTGATTTTGGACTGATCTAGCAACTTGAATCAAACCTTAGGGACGAATTTAGCAGTTTTACCCATTCATTAACGGAGGTTGTAACGGTGTTAATTTATTGGACTGAAATAGCAACAGAAACTAGGCTCAGGGACTGCTTTAGCAAAAAAAGTTTATTTTGGACTGATCTAGCAATTTGAGTCAAACCTCAGGGATGATTTTAGCAGTTTACTCTAATTTTAATGAAAAAGAGATTTTAAAAAGAATAGGCAAAAAAATGATTGTTGAGAATGGTCATCTTTTAACAACTTTCCTCTTAAGCATGGATTTGAGGAAGGTTCACATTTTTAAAAGAATAGGCAAAAAAATGATTGTTGAGAATGGTCATCTTTTAACAACTTTCCTCTTAAGCATGGATTTGAGGAAGGTTCACATTTTTAATATTATATAACAAATACACATTGGATATTACAATTTGTTAATTTACATAAAAGCGTTGATACAAGGATGACTCCACTTTTAATTTTTGGCGAAACTATGTGAAATAGAAACCGGCTCTATACTTTCGTTTTTATTTTAATATAAAAAGCCTTTAAACTAGACTTAAAAAATTAGCTTAGAATGTATAAGTGATTTAATAACTAGCGTCATTTAACTTGTATTTAACGAATATGTCACTCACCGATACATGTTAAATTGTCACAAGTAGAATAATAATGTAATATAGTGTAAGCTGATTTCTATTGTATGCCTATTTAAAAGGGTTTTTTTTTTCTTTTCTTTTTTTTTTTTTTGCTAGAGTAGGAAAAACGTATTATTCATTCCGATTTTATGTACACAGTTCGCCATAGTTTTTAGACGGTTAAGTCTACATATAGAAAAGTTGGTTATAAACTTGTGTATTACACTGGTTAAATACGACATGGATTAAAAAGAATTTCGTCAGTCAAATATATATATATATATATATATATATATATATATATATATATGTATATATATATATAGGTAAAGTGTACTGTACAATATTGCTTATCGTACATTACACACGCTTCAATCTCAGCCGTCAGATCATCTTCCCGCATTTTAAAATCGCATGTTTTTTTATAACAATTTCGCATGTGATAATTTTTGATGAATTCGCATGTTGTTTTTTGTACCAATTTCGCATTTGATAATTTTGATGAAATAGCATGTTTTTTTTATAACAATTTTGCATGTGATAATTTTTGATGAATTCGCATGTTGTTTTTTTTGTACCAATTTCGCATGTGATAATTTTGATGAAATAGCATGTTGTTTTTTTGTAACAATTTCGCATGTGGTAATTTTGATGAAATCGCATGTTAAAAACCAACATGCGAAATTGTTACAAAAAAACAACATGCGAATTCAATGCGGGAAGTTGATCGGACGGCTGAGATTGTAGCGTACGTAATGTACGATAAGGGCATTTGTACGTTAACCTAATCTTATATATATATATATATATATATATATATATATATATATATATATATATATATATATATATATATATATAGGGTAGGGTTCCAACGTGAACCTAATCCCATGCGTGAACTGCGTGAACTAATCTGGACCATTCATTTCCTTTTTAGTTGTTAAGGGTATGATTGTAATTATATAAAAATTAGATTTAAATCATTATTTTAATAATTGAATTAAGTTACATCTTTCCTATTTTAAATTCATTATCCACATTATCTTTTATTTCATTTTTATTTTTTAGATTTTACCACCAGAATTTGGATTATGATTTTTAAGATTCACGTAACCTTCATATTTCAACGGTATACACATGTGTAATTCGATATGAATTGAACAGTACACATGTGTACTCAGCATGGTACATATGTGTAATTAGCTACATAATACATACATATAAACAAAACTTGTAAACCTATTTTATATTAAGCAAATAACAATTTCCATAATGTTTGCCGAACAAAAAAAAAACATACAATTACAAGTTCTAGTTTCGTGAAAACAATAAACGCAACATAATCGGAAAAATAAAAAAGACATAGTCTTTTACAACTATTCGTCGCGTTGTATGCTGAATCATCCTTATCGACCAAGCAAACAAACATACGTGAATCATACTTATCGACCTCATACGTGAATCATCCTTATCGACCTTCCATCTCCACTTTCCTCGTTTACGACGTCTCCTATAATAACACAAAAAACTCAGCAATTAGTACTTCACATAATTCACAAGTGTACATCAACTTTACACATTCAATATACAAAAAAATATGAGATATCACAAAAACAGACGCTATACACATGTGTACATCGCATTAAAAACATAGCAAAGCCAGAATACACATGTGTACAGCGCCTTAAAAACAGATCAAAATCAGAATACACATGTGTACATCGCGTTAAAAACAGAGGAAAATCATAATACACAAGTGTACATCGAATTAAAAACAGATCAAAAACATTAAAGCCGGATTATAATTGTAAAACAAATCATTAAAGCCAAAACACAGATTATAATTGTCAAACAAATCATTAAAGCCAACAAAAGAACTCTAAACTTATTAAGAAATCTTTAACTTTGTTACCATAAATCAAGAATCATACAACACTAGAACATAACATGGCAAAAAGATTCACTAAAAGTAACAAAAAACCTCAAATTGTTACTAGATTTATAATAGATAAACAAACAGATCAATTGTAGTTACTTCAAACCAAGAATCACAGAATACACAGATCATAAACAACATAAAAAAGATAATTTATTAACTAAATACACAATCAAATCATCAAGAAAATTTCAACTGACAACCAAAATATCAACTTTGGTCACTTTAAATCAAATAATACCCCAAACCGAGATGAAAAACAACATAAAGAATCTTCAAAACTCAAAAATTAGATCAAGAAAACAACATATGATACAACCAGCACCATAATTCAACAAATACAAATGAGATTAAACTAATCAAAACATCAACTCTTGTGACTTCAAACAAATAATCACACAAAACCCAGATCAAAAACATCATAAAGAATCTATATAACTCAAGAATCAGATCAAGAAACCAACATCTAATATACTAAACATCATACTTCAACACATAAAGATGAATTAAAGTTGGATCAGAACAAAAGAACAGTCAAAAGAATGAGAAAAACGGCGAGATCTGAGAGTCAAAAGAACAGTCTGATTACTGATGTTTTGTTGTTGAAGACGTGACTACCGGCGGTGGGTTTTGTTGTTGAAGACGTGACTACCGGCGGCGGAGGAGAAGTTAGGGTTCCGTCCAAATCTATGGTGTTTATGGAGACGGCGATAAAAAAAGCGAGATCTGAGAGTTGTGATGAGGAGAAACGATGGTTGTTCTGATGCCGGCGAGTTCTTCGATTCCGATGAAGGTGAGAGAGAGTTGGAGGTTGAAGAAAGTTGGAATATGTTGATTTTCTCAGATCTGGTTGATGGAGGTGAGAGAGAAAGTTTGATGATGAAGAAAGATTGAATAGGAGAGAGAACGAGATTTATGGAATTAGTTTCAAATGGAAATTACACATATACCCTTATTGATTTAATCAAATAGTAACAATTAATCAAATAATTACCATCATGCCATTGACTTAAAATCTCAAGATCATAAAAATCAAGGGCCCAGATCAGTTCACGCAGTTCACGCTGGAAAAAATGTTCACGTTTGAACCTAATCCTATATATATATATAGAAAATATTAAATAGATAGTAATGAAGATTTGGGTAAATTACACTTTTCGTCCTTTATGTTTATATCTGATTGCAATGGATACCCTTTAACTTCAATAATTACAGTCACAATCCTTTATTTCATCCCCGATTTCCACTTTTCACCTCTCCAAAACCACCGATTTCCTTAGATTGTATATATATTATGTTTCAGGATTGTATATCTATTATGTATTGAACTTAGATCTGCTTCGTGGCCTATCAAGTCTTAGTTTTCTTTTTGCACACTGGTTTCTTATAATCACCTAAATATTAATTCTGTGAAGGGTGACGCGGTTGTGAGGACACCTCATTCCTTGATAGATAATAAAATTGAGCAAGCAGCTCCAATCATTGGTAAACAATCTTCTGTAGCAACATCAGTAATGAAGAGTGAACACCAAAAAAATCTCGATAGCAATGATAAGACCTCACCAAATGATGAAACTATGAATGACGATTCAGTTATAAAAAAGAAGCACACATCTGTTGGTCAATCTGACGGCGTTGACTCTGAAGTAAGTGGAATTACTGACCAAGCCTTTAGTAAAAAGGGTGGCACGGCTGATCAGCTTGAGCAGACAACACCTAACGTTGGTAAACAATCTCCTGTTGCAACACCGATAATGACGAGAAAAAGACAAAAAGCGGAAATGAAGCCTTGTAGGGATGCGATTTCTTCCATCCGACCATCACTTCCCCAATCTCCGGCTGCCGTGATAAGATTTAGAGGAAGATGATGATGGTAGAACGAGATGTCAGTTCTGATTCAATCTAGGGTTCCGGAATAGTTTGAGATCTTGGGGATTTTGTTACAGTGGTGTTAAGTTGGATTTGGTGGTGGTGGTGGTGGGATTCAGTGGTGGTGGCAGATCTGGTGGTCGTGGCTATCACAGTGGTGGTGTGGATGTGGGTGGGGGTTGGTTGGAGAGAGAGGGGCAGAGAAATGAGATATATTGTTTTATCTTTTAAATCTGGTTTTGTTTATGTCACACCCAAACCGATGGCGGAAACATCGGGGCGTGGCACTGAGCGAAACAGATTGTCCAGAAGTTTCCATAACAACTATATATTTACCAGATATTTAAAGCAACATGTCCCATACCATGTCATAAATGATAATACAATTATTACAGAAAGATCTAGTCAAATTGTTCTGTTCCGACAACTCAGATTTTTATTACAGACAAGTGTTTATTGTTTCTAGACCTTCCCTAGCCTCGATTTCATCACCGTGCATTTAAGCATCCTAGCAACTTAAACACCTGTCACATACGTTAAAGTAAAAGTCAATACACATAGTGTAAAGGTGAGCACACAAGTTTAATAATAGCATATAGAGTTCGAAAGCGTTACGCATAACCAACACGTACACAGAGTGAAATGAGGCATGCTAGTTATCGGCATGAACCTATCGATACCAATGATTGCGGGTTGACTGCCCAAGGCAGTTCGCGATACATACTCACCACTGTGAGCCATGTAGGTAATTGTCCTTAACAACCCCCGAGTGAACGTGCTGAGTCCAAACTAATAGTACTACCGTTGCTAAGGCAGGTAGACAGCATTCCATGTGTAAACATAACAACAAGCATTCATTTAGTCACGTATACATGTGATAACGGTTAGCGTTAAAAGTATTGCGTAGTGTGTTCGATGTGATTTTGTATAAGTAACGTATGTAACACCCAAAAGTGCGTAAAGCAAAAAGGGATCGAGTATACTCACAGCGATTGATGGATTGAAGGGAGCTATAGAGAGTAGGGTTCGCCTGAACAGTTTGATAGCATAACGATAAGTGACACGCAAAACGATGCAAAGTACAAGTGAGTCAGAAAGCGGTTCGATCGGATGGTAATCCGATCGGTCAGCCAGTCGTGCGAGTGGTAGTCCGCTCGGACGGTCGTCCGGTCGGTTGTGTAACACCTCGAATTTTTGTGTCCAATGATGTGTTAACACGTGGCATTGATATTAAATAAAGGACTAATTTTGACAAACCTTGAAAGTATATAAATTCGAGGGTTATAAATGTCAACAAGGGTAAATATACTGTATAGTAACCCTAAATAATGCTTGTACCTTCAAACGAATAAATCATAAGATCGTACGGAAGCGAAACGCGGAAGAAAGTGAGAGATTACGAGCTACAGGGGTTAACTGTGTCAACATGTTAATATTACCTCTGAGTGACCCTTTAACGTTCCCAAGGCTTCGTAGCAGTATTATACGCTCACTAGAATATACTATATAAATTCCGCGAAGTTCCGTCTTAAAACGAGAAAGTTATACTCGAATTCGTATGAGAAGGGTTAAAAGCGTCAACAGTGAAAGTTAAGGCTTTCCAAATAATTAATAAACTAACCGGGGACTTTATAATGCGGGTAAATAACACGAGGCCCCTATCGGTAAATAACCGAGGGCCAAACCGCAAAGTTACCCCTTCAAAACCGAAAGGTCAGGTAAATCATTACGAAAGATTTCGTTATTAATTACCGGATTCTAATAATCATGACAAAAGATTTTAAAAATCTGACAAACCAACCTCTCGCGACCCGCGTGAAGGTTATGGTTAAGTTGAGGCGGGCCGCGAGCCTCCTCTATTACGCGTCTGTTATTTGAATCCCAGGCGACCCGCATTAAAATGGCATGGAACTTCCATGCGGGTCGCGTAAAGTGCCCAGATGCAGAAACTTTGTAGTTTCTTGCCTTTTGAGCATTGTGAACGATCAAACCTCAATTAATGGAGCATGGGCGCCCCCTACTCGACCCATAGCCCTCTGGGACACCTACCCATCATCTCTGGACTGTTGTAGGTGATTGTAATGATCATAGATGCTTGGCATTGGCTATAAATAGCCACATTATGCACATAACATTCACAACACCAAAAACACACATCTCTGGTCATTACAAGAGCCCTCAAGTCCTCTTCTCTGCTCTATAAGCAAGAACACACTTCTGTAAGTCGTTCACAACCATTTTGGTCTTACATTTCCATAGTTTTAGCCTATAAACACAACCGTCGTAACTAACGGTTGTCATTACAATAACTTGCAAATGGTTCAGTCTTATGACGGATCAAAAGTAGTTTTGAGTAGGTAATTATGTGGGTAATAAACCTCTAAAAGGGTTCCCCCTGATCACCACTCTAACTATGTCAAATATCGAGTCAAACGTGCGGTTAAAAAGTCAACAGAAAGCTATTTTAGCAATTTATGCATAATCTGTAATGTATATGCTATGGAACCTGTTTTGACACTCATGAAATATGATATTAAGTATATAAACTTGATTGCGCTCGTTTGAATCGACCATTTGCTATATTGAACCGGTTCGGAGCCGAATGTCGCAAAAGTTTGACTTTTGCTTTGACTTCAGTTCTGACCCGTTTTAGTGAGGTATAGATATACCTTAGGACTCTCTTAGGACCAGGTCACATGTTGGTATAAACCTCTGTGATCGGTTCATGAGTTATCCGAGTCTTTTGCGCATTTCCGTCATTCGCCTAAAAGTTGACCGTAACGGCCTTTTGAAATTAAAACGAGTATTTCGGACACGTGAAGGGACCATAACCTTGCTTATTAAATTATAAGCATGTCCTTAAAGTTTCACGTCAATCCGAGGTCTAGAATGAGAGTTATGCTAAAAAGCGCAATTAAAGTAAACTTTAGTAATTAACGGCGCAATTAGCATAACGACCATCTAAACCAAGATTTCGTCACCAAAACTTTTACCCACTGTATTAAAATAATATTTTGGGAATTTTAAAGATTTTTAATAATTTTTACCTCGCTCATAACCTGCGGTTATGGCTACGGTTCGGTAAATACCGAATATGCCCTTTTCGGCCAAAACATGAGTTCTACAAGGTCTTTTGACCCGATTCCAGTTGCTACTGATTTTAAATAATAAATAAAGTATTTTAAGCTTTATAAGCTGTTCGGGAAACTCAGATTTCCTGTAGAACTCGAAAAGCCCTTTTTAAAGTCTTTAAAATGACCGTAAAGTCCCTACGGGGCATAATATTAACTTAAACTCGTTACGGGCGTCACGGAAGGTATCCTACTGATACCACAACCTATTTAAGGCATATTGACTTAGGAAATAAGCGTACGACTCTCATGGTTAACCGTTTCGCCTATTGCGCGCACGGTTCGGCTTATGAAACTAGTTTTCATAAATTAGTCGATACGGGTCAAATTATACTGTTTGAACCCCAAAATCCAGGGTGTGAACCATAAACCCATATAAAACAAGTCTCTGAACTTGTTGGGTCAGAGTCGCACTCCATTCTCGGTTTTCGCCTTTTCGCGCGATTAAACCATATCGATATATATCGGAACCAACCAGTCTAGGCTACGGCCATTATAACGACTCGTTAGGATTCTAAGAGGTTAATTAAAACCTTCGTTCCAGATTAGGAGCCCCAGTAAAAGCTATCGGTGATTTAATCCAAATTAAGGAAATATACTTGCAAAGGTAAATACTTTAACTTATTTCCCCTATATGGGCTTGGGTTACGGTATATTAATACCGCTTGATTGAGCATTATATTCTTCCATCGCTTAGGTGGTTAATTAAATAATATGATCGGCTCATTTAAACAGTTTTGTTTCTTAAAAGCCTTTGGGGGGTTTAATGACCGTTGTCCCGGATATCCTTGGCATCATTTTACGAAATGGCCACGACCATCGACATCCCGGTGTAGGCGTACACCCGGTATAAAGTGTCGACATTAAATTAAAAGACGTAGCCGTTGGTTTTTATACTACGGTTTTACGCAATGTGGTGTGTCTATAAATCTTTAACCCGGCACGACCCGGGCTACTGAACGCATAAAAGAACATGTAAAACGTTCACAAGATTTTATTATAATTTTCCCAAGTTATAAAAGAGTTTGTGCCTTGTGCATTCAAATCAATTTTAATAAACATTTTCAAATGTGTCAGTTGAATGTATTTACCAGTGTAAACTGACGTATTTTCCCCAAAAAGATTAAGTGCGGGTACTAGACGAAATTGGCTGGTATTAGCTGCCTAAGCATCACGAATAGTCTCGCAAACTCGATGCCGTATCTGAATGAACAATATTTATTTGTTTTGATCCGCTGTGGATATATTCAACTTCTGTAATATATTTGATATTACAACCAGAGGTTGAAGTTTATATATTTATCTTAAGCTTCCGCTGTGCATTATATAATTGTGTGGTTTGACTATATTGTTGCCAACATCGTCACGGTAATCTCCCACCGGGCCCACCGGTGAGACACGTGGAAATCGGGGTGTGACAGGTTGGCAGTTCGAGTGGATTGTTTCTTCCTTTGGAGAAGATGTGTTTGTGTATGATGGCTTGGCTTTTGAAGTTTTTGTTGTAGCATTTTGAAAAACAGTGAAGTATCTCTACCTTTCAGGTTGGTCGATCGAACGGTCGTTCAATCGGACAGCAACCCGATTGGTTGGGCACTTCAGTGAGAACAAGTTCGCAGCAGGTTGTCACACGATCGGACGGTCGTTCGATCGGGTGGCATCCTTTGTGCATTGAACATGTCAAAAATTGTTTAAGTGTTGAAGTTTCGAAACATCACATAGTCGGATGTTCGGTCGATCGAGTGGTAGCTCGATCGGACGGCAATCCGTTCGGTGTTCCAAAACCCTTGATAGTTGATACGAAAATTATGGTGGGACCAAGGTGCAAGTCGTTCGGATTGGCCAGTCGTTCAGACAGTAGTCTGTTCGGACGGCGCTCCGTCCTGGTCAACCTGTTTGTCTTACACTTGGTTGTTTTGATTGTTTGTCGTTTTATCGAGGCGTTTTGATAACGAGTTAAGCAACAGAAACTTTGTCAATACTTGGTTCTCCTGATCGGACAGGAATCACCCAAATCCGATTAGTTAACTATTCGAGACAGTGTTTCACGTTTAACCCGAAATCGGTAAACCTCATGGATAGAATACGGATCTTGAACCAACGCAACCACAAGAATGAGTAGTAAGTCGACACAAGCCCCGATTCTACCGGTTTTGAGTGCATTAAGTGTAAAAGAGTTGAAAGAAAGTTGGAAAACCATCTTTCAATCCTTTTTGTAGTGAATATGTTTAGATCTATGAAAGATCTATGTTTGTTTATGTGGAAATCGGTTAGATCTAAGTTGTTCTTGGTGGATTGAGGCCAAAATATGAAGTTCTTCAAGAACACATGATGACGTCATCCTAGAACACCTTGAATCTTGATGATTTTACGGTTAAAAGTTAAGATTCAAAAGATAGAAAGGTGTAGGAGTGCGTGTAGATTAAGGAAGTACAAGATTTAGGACGAGATCTTACCGGAATTGCGAGAAATCGGAGAAAAAGTGATGTGTGCGAGGTGTTATATATATTAGGTATATATTTTAAGTCTTTTTTACACTTTTTAGCCAAGTTTTAAATTTATAAAACACGATATTTACTAACACTAAACACACATATGGGCAAGTGCACCCATCGTGGACGTAGTATAGTGTTGGTAAGATACCGAGGTCGTCCAAGGACACAAGAGCTTTTAGTACCGGTTTATCCTCAACGTCTAACCAAATCAAAATGTTAGAAAAATGTTTTAAACTAAGAAAATAAAATTAACTAAAATGCTGGAAAATAAAATAAATAAAAACAGATAGACAAGATGAATCACTTGGATCCGACTCGTGTGTTAGTGTAACCTTTGATTATTTTTGCACTTTTGCACTTGTTTAAGAGATTATCTTAGTTATTGTAGTAGGCCCCTCTTTTGAAGGTGACGTTACCCTCAACCCAGTAGTTTGAGTCAGCAATGATACAATCCTAAAGGGTCGGATTATTGAAAGATAATTAATTAAGTTATTAATGCATAATGTGGTAGGCCCCTCTTTTGAAGGCGACGTTACCCTCAGCTAAGTAGTCTGAGTCAGTAGGGATACAGTCCTAAGTAGCTGGGTTAAAGTTTTAATAGTAGCTTAACTTATGAGGGGATCAAAGAGTTTGGACCCCTGCCATCCAATACCTTTGGGTATTGAAGGAGGTCCTACTAAATTTGACCCAGGTCCTTTGCAGGATCTATACACTGAACAATGGCAAGACTCTTACCAAACCGTTCCCTTAACCCCCGACCAGGTAGCCAACATACCTCCATATAGACCGTGGAGATATGAATGGTGAAAATCTTTTATTTTATATAGACAGTAAAATAATGCCAAGACACCACGGACAAACGATAAGGAAGAATCACCTTCAACATAAGAAACTAGTAATTAAAGTCATTAATACAAAACCAATTAAAAAGTGCAAAAGATTAAAAATAAAAAGTATTACACTAAACACTTGTCTTCACCAAGTGATGTAAGAGACTTAGGCAAACATGGACTTTGATTGTCAAGAACTCTTACGATCAATCTTGGATCCCGAGACGACTCACACACTTTATGATGGACAATGGATGATGGTGGTGGATGATGGTGTTATGGTGGTGGTGGGTGGTGGGTGAAGTGTGAGAGAGGTGGTGTGCCAAGGGATGAGTTGAAATGGCTCCAAGCACTCCTATTTATAGGCTAAACAGAAGCCCGGGCACGGCCCCGTGCCCGCTGGGCACGGCCCCGTGTCCATCTGACACTCTCTCTCCTCATTAATTGTAATTCGCAATTACAATAAATGCGTCTGCAGCAAGTTGACCACGCCCCCGTGTCCGCTGGGCACGGCCCCTTGGTGGGCAGTAGAAGCTTCTATAGGTTTGTATTTTCTGATGCTTCTTGGGCACGGCCCCGTACTCGCTGAGCACGGGGCGTGTTCAGTCTTCTGCTTTCTTAGTTTTGCTTGGGAAGATGCTGTTGAGGGGTCGGGCATTCCATTTTTTTCCCTTTTCTTGTACTTATGTTAGATTTAGCTGTCTTTTTGCTTCTTTTGTTAATTTGAGCTCATTTAATCCTGAAAATACAAAAGGAAGACAAAAGCACACTTTTTCCAATATTAGTACTAAAAAAGGGTTAGTTTTATGCCACAATTGATATAATTTATATGTTGCATTTTGCGCATATCAAAAAGCAAGGTGAAAGCGCTGGTCGGACGTCAGTTGCCAAAAGTAGAAAGTATAAAAGTGACAAGGGGTATTTATAGAGTTACCCAAAGTGGAAAGGGCTGGTCGGTCGGTTGACAGCTCGATCGAATAGCCTGTCTGGCAGTCCGTTCGGACGGCTGGTCGATCGGCTGGTCGCCTGATCGATCAGTCTCTTGGTTCGAGTGTTCGGTGCGACGAGTTTTTCCGTGTCGATTTCGATTGCGAGTGTTTCGATGCGATGGAGTTTCCTAGTCAAATTACTTTTAATCCCAACTACTCATATCTTGCACTATCTCTTCTCCACCAATTATCGAAACTTTTCGATTGCGATTGAGTTCGATTGCGTTTCAATTGATTACCACACATAACATAAATTAAACATGCACAAGTAACACAAAAGGCACACACACACGTATAACAATCACCAAAATGCGTAATTCGAGTTGCGAGTGCGATTGCGATAAAGCGATACATCAAGCGATAAATGGCGACTAACATGCGATTATTAATAGATACTCCGCATAATGCAACTAAAGCGAAAATAAAATAGACTAATCTACGAGTCAAAGAAGTCAAAACAGGAATTGAACAAGGAGAGACAGATCGCAATTAGCAATCTTTTCTTCCTTTGACTTCAATCTTGACTTTGACTTTGACTTTCGAAACACGGGGTGTTACAGTTTATTTGGTTGTATAAAATTACTACCTTACCCTCATGTGCAAGGCACATGCTTAACTTAACTGAAAATCTTAAGCAGATTAGTGCTAAAGGACCTAGGGTGTAATGCGTTTTACAAATAAAGGATTGTGACTATAATTATTGAAGTTAAAGGTTATCCATTGCAATCTGATACAAACATAAAGGACGAAAAGTATAATTACCCTAAAGATTTAGTAATTATAAAAGTTTTTATGAGATTAGATATTTATGTACAAAAATAAGAAATGAAATATGGGGGATAAAATAAGATAAACGAGAAAACTAAAGAAAAATATAGCGTGGCCATTTACATGTTTAGTCAATGTTTTAAAAATCGGTTCAAAGCGGCTGGTAATCCCGGTTGAACCGACCGGTAAAATCGGTTAAACTGTCCGGTATACCCTATTAAACCGTTTTTAAGCAAAATCTGTTTCCTAACTTAGGTAACATGCCTAATTAAAATATAACTCTAGTATACATACTTTTCAAAGTTTATTATGTGGAAATTTGATAATGACTAATGAGGTGACATTTGTTTGATAATAACAAAAATATATCAACCCCTCATGACAATTTTTTTTCTTTTTTTTTTTCCACCACATGGTTGGGGAGTTCTTGTAAAACTTACAAATTTTAAAAATTCTTATAAAACTTACAAATTTTACAAATTCTTATACGTATATGCCATCTTTATTATAAAAATCACGTTAAAAAAAGTAAAGAAAAGGGTTTTTTTGCATATTTCCTCTTAAAAACACTCTTAATTACATATTTACCCAAACCTAAATGAAAATTGCATATTTCCCCTCCCTAAAAGACATAATTATCCTTTACAAACTTAAAAGATCTTGCAATCAGGTTCAAAGTTACGTAAACACTCACCACGACTATTCAGTTTCTTCTTCTACGGCTCTACCCTAGCGGCGTCTCCTGGTTTTTCCCTAGCAGCGGCGTCTCTTTCATCCACTCTCGCAACCGGAGTCTCTTAGATTCGAGGTTAGTTGTTTGTTGTAATTGTCTTGTTGAGTTTTAAGAGACTAGATGTAGGAGGTAATACATATTTGAGGTTTACTTTTAATCGTATTGTTCAGCTTAAAGAGATTGGCGTCTCTCAGATTCAAGGCTACTTTTAATTGTCTTCGTGCGATACAAATATTGAAGCATGGAAGCATGAAATCAATTTGATAAAACAATTACATTTATATAATATGAAAGAACAATGTCGGTGCACACGTGAAAGTACAATCTTACCCCTTTCATATGTCACCAAATGACAAAACTGCCCCTAAGATGGCTCCTTCTCTTTCTTTATCTCCTGTCTCTGTCTCTCTCTCTCTGTTTCTCTGGGATGAACGAGGAAGACGAAGACGACAACGGCGAAGACATCGCTCCCGCCATCGCACCTCGCGTCCGAATCCATCATTGGGAAACCCTAGGGTTCCGACGGTTGTTGTGACCAAGAACCAGGCGCCGGCAAAAATAGAAACAGAACCCCTAGGGTTTCGACGAAGACGAACTCCGGCAGTCGGACTCTGGCCGTCACAGTGATTTGGATTCGGTAAAATGGCTTCCTTGGAAGATGTACCTTCGGTGGATATGATGACTGAACTCCTTCGTCGATTCAAGTGTTCTTCCAAGCCAGACAAACGCCTTATTCTTATTGGTAATCTATTTAAGTTTATTATTATATTTTCAGGTTTAAGGGTTTTGTTTTTTGAGATCTGTAATTGTTTCCGTGAATTGAGGTCCCATAGTTGTTAATTTTACATTTTACAATTTGAGTATTCTTTATGTTTCATAAATACATGAGTTTTGATTTCAAGTTTGTTACTTTATTGTATAGATTGATAGTTAAATGAGACTCTATTATTCATTAGGTGTTAATAGTTGGAATCAATTGTGAATCTTTAATTTGTTATCTTAAGAAGGGCTACATTGATTGGTTTCGATTTAGTGGGAGTTTTGTAATGCTGTTAAGATTGACTTGGGTAATGCAGTCCATATGTTCGATGAAATGTCTCTGAGAAACTGAATGAAATTGTAGGTCCACCCGGGTCGGGAAAAGCTACCCAATCGCCGATTATTAAGGATGAATACTGCCTGTGCCACTTAGCAACAACTGATATGTTGAGAGCGGCTGTTGCGGCTAAAACTCCACTCGGGATTAAAGCCAAGGAAACCATGGAGAAGGTACATTGTACACCGAGTTAACGTATCGTTATTTCGTTTGATTCATACGTTTTTATTCGACAAAGAAGCCATTTTTTGATGGTTTTGTTTTGGACTTGCAGTTCTTTCATACGTTTTGATTCGACGGTATTTAATTCGAGTTAGTTTCTGTTTAAACCAGCCGCAATGAGGAAGAGATTGGTACGTTTTCTTTATCTTTTACTTGGTTCAACTTTCGATATAAATTTTGCTCAAGAACCACATATCTACGTTTCGAGTTAGTATAATTTTTAACATAGCATTTTTTGGGCTAAAATAGAATATGTTCCATTCGAAGGTATAAATTCCAGTTACTCTATTTCGACGTAAATTTAGTTCGGAAAGAGTCAAGTACGCCGCCGCAACGCGCGGCGGGTACAAATACTAGTATATACTAAAGACAAAGGTCGGTGACCTTTTTCTTTAATTCCTTAACTTTTAAAAAATACATATTTAGTTCCTACATATTTACTCCTTTCAATTTTTATATATTACAATTCGAATCCCTATACTTTTACTTTCTAACCCCTTGTACTTTTAACTCTTTCACTTCACACTCTCAAACTAATGAAGTTACACATTCACTTTTGATCCGCCAACTTTTTTCTACTTAATAACTTGACGTTTTATTTTATTTCAATTGCTTTTACGACTTTAGACCATAGCGTAACACATTAATATGCTATTTTTTATCTATCTCTAACCATGTTACTGTCTAAATTATTTTTACGACTTTACACGGTTGTCTAAAATATTGTTAATGAGTGAGCCTTACAGTTGTCTAATGACGTTAATGTCAAGAACGTATCGTGTGTAACAAAGTAAAAAACGTGTAATGTCACGTGCGGGCATCACACGTTATTGTTATTATTGTACATTGTAACCACAATGCTTATATAGGTTACACTGAGTTTGATCGGATACGTCAAACACGTGTTTTATGTGGTCAACGCATCACATAACGTGTCGTCAACTATAAACAACTAAGGTGTCGCCGACGTAACGCTCTGTGAATCGCAATTTTAACGTACCTGCCATTTTAAATTCATGTTTCAACATAAACAACTCACGTTTTGTCACAAACTTTTTTTCTCAAGCGAGTCTGGCAAAAAATTATACGTTTTATACTTATTTTGTGTACGTTCGTAAACTTTATTCGAAAGCGAGTCGGGTCAAATATAATACATTTTCATTCAATACTGATGTAATTTTTTTAAGTAAAAAGTCAGGTCAAATATAAAGTATAAATACGAGTTAATTTAACTTTCGATGTCGCCGCAATGGTATCCTACTAGTACACATTTATATATTGAAATAGTGGTTGCTGGTGCAACAAAAGTCAAAGAATTGAATCTTTATCCACATGACATCGATGTTTTTTTATTCAATTTTCTAACTTTTGGTATGTGAATGATAATTTTCTGAAAGACGTAAGTAGAAAAAAAAAGACAAAAAAATGGGTAAATATGTAATTCTCTAAAGTTTAGTAAAATTAAAGGTAAAATAGTTATTATATAATTTGATTTTAATAAAATAAATCAAAATGGGTAAATTTATAATATTATTAGTTAATAGAGAAGAAATATGCAATTTTAATTTAGACGTAAATATGTAATTTAATAGTTTTTTTTAAGGGAAATATGAAAAAAAAAAAAAACCTAAAGAAAATATCTTAATATGTGGGCTAATTGAACAAAATGCCTCATTACCATCCAAATTCCTTTAATCAACTTGGACCCATTTTGCAACCCAATTAAAAAGTTAATTCAGAACCCTAAAAGACATCTAGTTGCTTTTATCTTCTTCCGCATTCCATTCTAATGAAGGTCTTCCATTTGCAAGAAAGTGAAGAAACAGAAAGGACAATATTGACGTTAGTCCCCACAAAAAAGAAGAAATAAATTTAAGGGTTATCAGATTTTATTAGCACTAACTATTGGCTATTGGCTGCTGCCACCCTCAACTATCGTTTTGACGCCCGCCACCCCCAACTTAACACTTATCGTGTTCTGTCATCAAGTCGTTAACTGATCACTAACTTTTGATCTCGTTACTATACTTTTGGAGTGTCCTAAGATCCCTAAAACCTTCCTAAGATCCTTATAACACCCCCAAAAGTATAGTAACATGATCAAAAGTTAGTGATCAGTTAACGACTTAATGACGGAACACACTAAGTGTTAAGTTGAGGGTGACGGACATCAAAGTGATATTTGAGGGTGGCAGCGGCCAATAGCCGATATTCGAAGATGATAAAATCTAATAACCCTAAATTTAAGGGGGGGGGGCATCCCTCGTTCGTGACCGCATTCATCTCCCATTCCGCATCCATCACCACAAATGGATCCATGAAAAAGGAAAATAGACGACCCACTCTTGAACATAAAATCACTACTAACTTTACATGTTTTTATATATATGTTAATCGATCTACGATACCTAAGCGATATATATAGAGTCACACGTGTGTATATATCTTATCAACAAACGAAAATTGTATCCAAGATATGTGTATTACTTTGTTATTGTTATATATAAGGATTCAAGTTACAAACACGTATGCATGCACCTACCTATTTAGCTCATGTCATGTCCCTAGCTAGGGATGCAAACGAGCTAACTCAACTAAGATAAAGCTCGCCTTGAGCTGTTGCTTAATATTTATTAGATAGCTGGAGCTTGGTTTGTTTCAAGTCTTACATGGTATTCGACTCGTTTAAACCTACATATTAAAGCTCGAGTTCGACTCGTAAGTAATTTTAGAATTTGACATAATTTTTCAATAAATATATTGAAATATATGAATATTATATATTATTTAAACTTTTATGTAATAAATTATTTTGTAATAAAAAGAACTTAAGAATTTATATTTATATAAATTTTAATGCCCGAAATGTTGAATCTGGGTACAGGATCTGAGAGACGAACACAAACGAGATTCATTGATTCTTTCTATCAATTTTTGTGAATTAATAAAGCTACAAGATTTAAGAAATATAAATACTAGAAACAATCTAATTCTACTAGGACTCCTATTCTTACTTATACTTACTTTTAAATAATTAGACACTAATCAAATCTAATACTAAGATAATTCAAATATTAATTAAATACATTTAATTATTAGTTTACTTGTTTCGTCCTTCGATTTTCATCGGACCAACCCTTTAAGATCAGCCGAACATCCCTGTTGATGTTGTAATTTTATCACGAAATTAGTTTATTCAGTTACCGTATAGCCCAATTTGATTGACGGGAGTAACTCGAAATTTTGATTAGTTGATTGTGACGTCATATGAAGTAAATGGGAAGAAGCATGTCTCTCGTGTATGGACAAAGCACATAATAAAACAAGAAACCAGATGTCTTACAAGTCCTTCTAGGCAAGAGTCTAATCAGAATCCATTAAAACGACAAACCCTCTCAAACCAATATACATGTAAAGTTTAATCAAGTGTCACATTATATCATTCATATTCATATTATAAAGAGTAAATTTCCGTTTTCGTCCCTCCCTGAGACATGTCCTTTTTAACTATTATAGTCCAAAAATCTAATCTATAACAAATCTAGCTCTGAGGTTTGCATTTTTTAACATTTTTCATCCAACTAGCTAACTTGATTTGTTTTTTTTCTTTTAAGTTTGGGTTAATTGACCATAATGCCCTTAGAGACTGAAATAGAAGATAATTCTTATATATTTAAAATTATTTAATGTTTAATATATATGTATGTATATATATTTTTTAAAAATATTATGCTTAAGGTAAAGTAGTTGCGCAACATATATATGTAATTACGCACAATTATAAATAACGACGCATAATAATTACGCGCTTGTAAAATATAATTACATATAAAAATTACGCATCTTATAAAAATATAATTTGAGTATGGTATTGTCATGGTTTACTTTTTTTTTAAATTTTAATAATACGTGATTACGCGCTTTACAGTGTTTGAGTTAGCGTGTTGTTTTTTCCGCCGTATCGTACAAAAATGATTAATGAGCAATTACACAAATTGAAGACGCAAATATCATAACAACTTCTTTGAAAACCATATTTGATCATGAACTCATCAAACCTCTTATACCATTTTCTTGGGATTGTTATAGGTCGTATGTTATTTATTATTGTATATATAATCTGTGTGTGTGTTTTTTTTTTCTCGGTACATCTCTGTAAAGGTAGGATTATTTAAACTTTTTCACACCCCAAAAATTTTAAACAATAAAAAATAAATTAGATTTATATAAATATAATTTTAAGCATATTATAATATTTTTATATATAAGAATTTTAAACATTAAACATTAATTTTTTTAGTATATATATGTAAGACGCTATTCATGATTTGACCCAAAACGACGCAGCGGAAAACGAACCGTAAAATTTCTTTCTTTTAACTACTCTAACATACTTAAATACCGTTTAGGTCAACCCTTCTAACATAAATACATCATTCATCATTTACTTAATGTAACTACGTTAACAAATGATTACAAACAACGTGACCGCTTTCCCGTACAATCCATGATCTTCAACTTGATCCTCGTTCCCTTGTCCATCATGAATATCTGACTAACCTGCGGTCACCATATATAACCAACACGTTAGTACATGGTAACATCATATATAATTTAATACATATAGTTAAAAGGCTATATCACATTCTAACTACGTAAGGTATTCCATTGAAACATCCTCTCAATTTTATTTACTCGAGTCCGACATCAATTCCTCGAGGGTCCGGCGTTCCCATACCTGCACTCCATTTATTTCATTCCCAAATAGTAACATGGTTAGGAGTACATAATCTCAAACATATTGAAAACCCACATCATCACGTATACGTATACCAGTGATCTACAATCATTAGATTAAAACACGTGTATACACTTTCATATATCTAAGTACATTCATACGTATCTCATTCATATGTACGTACATACAAGTTCACCCGACTTACACACGCTACAGTTCCATATCTACATACATACATACATACAAGTCACATTCACTTATTTGTAAGTTGAGCCTTATCTACAAACAAATCAACACAAATCAATGCAATTACAAACAAACATAACCGACTAACTTCCAACAAACATGATGAACATTCAGCAATATAATGAACATTCCATTAACACGATGAACATTCAGCAACATAATGAACATTCCATTAACACAATGAACATTCAGCAACATGATGAACATTCGATTAACACGATGAACATTCAGCAACATAATGAACATTCCATTAACACAATGAACATTCAGCAACATAATGAACATTCCATTAACACGATTAACATTCAGCAACATAATGAACATTCCATTAACACAATGAACATTCAGCAACATAATGAACAATCCATTAACACAATGAACATTCAGCAACACGATGAACAATCCATTAACACGATGAACATTCAGCAACACGATGAACATTCCATTAACACGATGAACATTCAGCAACACGATGAACATTCCACTAACATAATGAACATTCAGCAACAGAATGAACATTCCATTAACACGATGAACATTCAGCAACATAATGAACATTCCATTAACACGATGAACATTCAGCAACATAATGAACATTCCATTAACACGATGAACATTCAACAACATAATGAACCATCCATTAACACAATGAACATTCAGCAACATAATGAACATTCCATTAACATGATTAACATTCACCAACATAATGAACATTCCATTAACACAATGAACATTCAGCAACATAATGAACAATCCATTAACACGATGAACATTCAGCAACACGATGAACATTCAGCAACACGATGAACATTCCATTAACACGATGAACATTCAGCAACATAATGAACATTCCATTAACACAATGAACATTCAGCAACATAATGAACAATCCATTAACACGATGAACATTCAGCAACACGATGAACAATCCATTAACACGATGAACATTCAGCAACACGGTGAACATTCCATTAACACGATTAACATTCAGCAACATGATGAACATTCCATTAACACGATGAACATTCAGCAACACGATGAACATTCCATTAACACGATGAACATTCAGCAACACGATGAACATTCCATTAACACAATGAACATTCAGCAACATAATGAACATTCCATTAACATGATGAACATTCAGCAACATAATGAGCATTCCATTAACACAATGAACATTAAGCAACATAATGAACATTCCATTAACACAATGAACATTCAGCAACATAATGAACAATCCATTAACACGATGAACATTCAGCAACACGATGAACATTCCATCAACACGATGAACATTCAGCAACACGATGAACATTCCATTAACACGATGAACATTCAGCAACACGATGAACATTCCATTAACATGATGAACATTCAGCAACATAATGAACATTCCATTAACACGATGAACATTCAGCAACATAATGAACATTCCATTAACACGATGAACATTCAGCAACATAATGAACATTCCATTAACACGATGAAAGTTTAGCAACACAATGAACATTCCATTATGTAACACCTCGAAAATTCATGTCCAATAAGGTATTGACACGTGTCATAAGCTTTGAACGTGTGAAAGATTACGTATGAAGGACTAAAGTTGACAAACAAGGAAAGTCTGTGAATATAAGGGTTCAAAATGTCAACAATAAATAAATATACTTTAAAATAGCCCTATATGATATTTATACCCTTAAACATTTAAGTCATGGATCATACGAAGCTAATTATGAAAGAAAGTGAGGAATTACAAACTACAGGGGTTAAATGTGTCAACATGTTTAAAAGTATACCTCTGAGTGACCTTTTAACAAACCCAAAGCCTTGTAATGGTTAATTATACTCACGAGAATGTGTGATAAAAATTTCACAAGGTTTCAATTAAGTATGAGAAAGTTATGACAATATTCGTATACGAGGGGTTAAAAGCGTCAACGTTGAAATTTAAGACTTTTCGGTGAACGTATGAATAACCGGGGACTAAAAAAAGTTGGTTTATAACTTGGAGTCCTTAAAAGTCAAGTTTGTGGGTTTAAAGTGCAAGAAATGAGCTTAAAATTAAGTTTGGAAGGACCAGGGACCAAATGTGCAATATTTGAAATTTGGTGACCGGATCAGACATCCATACCGGCCGCGTAAGACCTATAAGGGTCCTTACGCGGGCCGCCTAAGGTGCCCAGATGCTGAAAAATAGCACAGCTGCCTGTTCCAACCGGTTTAACCGATTTAACTTACCATTTCTTGATACCTGGAGCTTGTTTGATGGTTTTAAGGGGTCTAGGGACACTTGGAATGATCCCATAACATCTATAGACCTATTTGTAATGATCTAAAGGCATCAAGAAACCTATATAAGGGCCATAAGTTGGGTTCTTCATTTGCTCATTCACTTGAAACTTTCATAACTCACTTCTTGGCGGTTCCTGGAGCTCAAGACTCATTCATAGTGATCATTAGTCGTGCTTAGGACTATTGTAAGTGTATTTAACATTTCTTAATTCAGTTTAGCTTAGTTATTTAGCGTAAAGTCAAACCGTCGTAATTAAGATTTGACTTCGTCATTAATCTTAATCCCTTCAGTCAAAATTCAATTTGAAAGTACCTATGAGTTGGTAATTATGTGGGCAATAAACCCTTAAAAGGGTATTCTCTGATTCCCACTCTAACTAGGTCAATTGTCGAGTCAAACTTGATTATAAAAAGTCAACAGGAAGCCTATTTTTAAATAAATGCATAATTAGCAATATAAAGGCTATGCAACCTATTTTATCATTAATATAACTTGGTAGTTAATGTAAGAACATGTCTAAACATGTTCAATTCGACAATTTTCAGTTTAGGCTCGGTTTGGGACCGAAAGTCGCATAGTTTGACTTATGCTTTGACTTTCAGTTCTGACCCGTTTGAGCATGGTTTAGGAATGCCTTAGAGCTTTAATAGGACCAAGTTACCTATAAGTATAACCCTCTGAGATTATACAACTTAGTTCATTAGTTATCCGATTCATATGCATATTTCCGTTGAATGCGTAAATGTTGGCTATTATGCCCATATGACCTTAAAACATGAATTTTGAACATGTAAAAGAGTAGAAACCTTAGGTACTGATTTATAAACTTGTACCTAAAATTTGACATCAGTTTGAGGTCTAGATTAAGAGTTACGCTCAATAGCGTAATTAGAAAACTTTTAGTAATTAAATGGCGTAATTAGCATATAGCCTACCTAAACCCAATTTGTGATACCAAACTTTTTACCCACTGATATAAAATAATATTTTGGGATTTTTGGAGATTTTTATTTATTTTTAGGCTGATCATAACCTAGAGTTCTAAGCTTATTTCGGTAGTTGTCGGTTTTACCTTTTTAAGCTATAAAATGAGTTTTACAAATCCTTTTGATGCCAAACCTTTTTCTACTGATCTAATATGATAAATAAGTTGTTTTGAGCCTTCTGAAATAATAAAATTATCAGCTATCCTTTGAAAACCAGGAAATGGCTCCAAATCGCCTTTTTATGCGTTTTAAACGCATAGTATGTATTAAAATCATATTAGATGTATAAGACTTGATACCTACTGATGTTTTAAGTAAATTTCTATACTTTATCAATAAGCAAAAGTTTTAAACTCAGAATTCCAGTTTTGACCTTTAAACCTTAGGTGAAATTACCAAAATGCCCTTTCGGTGCATAGTATGGTTAGAAATGATAAATTTCACATATAGGTTATACCCTACTGATATAACTTAGTAAATTATGTATTTTTTACTGATTTCATCAGACCCAAAAAATCAGAATTATATTTAAACTCTTTTATAATCTTTTAAATGACCAAAATACCCCTACGGGGCGTAATTTGAGTTTTAATACATTTGGGGCATAATAGGAGATATCTTACTAATGTCACAACATATCTAAGGCATATTAACTTAGGAAACATGTATATGACTCTTATGGTTACTCGTTATGCACTTTTCGCGTTCGGATCGGCTTATGTAACTAGTTTGCATATATTAGCCGAAACGGGTCAAACCATATCGTTTTTGTCTCAAAATTCAGAATGTGTTTAAGTTACCCATATTAAACAAGCATACAAGCTTTTTGGGTCAAAACCACATTCTAAACCGGTCTTCGCTTTATCATGCGTTTGAACTGTGTCTTCTTTTTGAAAACTAACTGGTCTAAGTCTAAGCTTAATTAAAGACCCGTTAGGATTCTAATAGGTTATTAAAAACCTTCATTCCAGATTAGAAGCCCAGTAAAAGCTACGTGCACTTGCTGTATTTGATTTATACTTTGCTCAGGTAAATACCCTTAACTTATTTTCCCTATACGGGCTTGGGATACGGTACTATAAAAGTACCGCTTGGTCGGGTGTATGTAGTCATTTAAATCGTATTGTGATTGATGTATTTACATAACCTGTTTGATATGTATTATTTGGTGTATGGCCCTTGGGGGTTAAATGACCATGTCCCGGATATCCTTGGCATCATTCAAAGAAATGGCCACGACCTAAGCACGGGGTGTAGGCGTACACCTGACAGATGCATTATGTAAAAACTGGTATCCCACTTAAAGGAATCGACCTTGTGGGCATTATACCTGTGGCGTGTCAGTTAACTTAAGTCCGGCCTTACAACCGGCCCTAATGGACGACAAATGAGTAAAACCGTATACAATATTATTTTGAATAATTGTCCCAATTTATAAAAATATTTTTGTCGAAGTGCATTCAAATTAATTTTTAAACTCTTTTCAAAATGAGTCAGTTAAGTTGTATTTACCAGTGTAAACTGACGTATTTTCCAAAAAGGCTAAGTGCAGGTACTAGACGAAATAGGCTGGCTACTCCAGGCATCAATAATCAAGTCTCGCAAGCTCTAGATGTCAAACTCTGTTGAACAATTTTCCTTTTTATTTGATCCGCCTGTGGATCTGTTTCGACTGTTTTGTAATACTTATACATTACAATTTATTCAGTTGAAATATATCTATCTTTTGCTTCCGCTATGCATTTATTATTTGTGTTGTTTGACTATGATGATATCAACTACGTCACGATACTCCCCACCGGGCCCACCGGTAATACGTGGAAATATCGGGGTGTGACAGGTTGGTATCAGAGCCAACACTGAGTGAATTAAACACTAGCCTTTTGTGTTTTATCTCAGTTACACAATTGCACATTCTTTGATTCTCGAGTCTAGACAAAGAACATAGGACTAATCTTAATTTGTTTTATTTTGTTCTTATTTGTTCCTTGTTATTTTCTGATTAGCCTTTGCATGGGCAAGTCATTTCAGTTAGAAGTCCCGTTTAGGGCAACCATGTACTTGATTAAATTTTAATGGAATGGTTAGATTTAAAATAACATTCCTATTATAAGATCTACCATTATAATAAAATGGCAAAATCTAAAAAGGACGAGACCTAGCCCATGTGTCACCTTAAGACAGGGCCAAGATGGTAGTTCCACAATTAGATTCAGAAGATCCTTGTTAACATCTCAATTTGGGATTGTTCTGCGCTAAATATTAAGAAGAATCTTAAAGGTAAAACCTAGCCTAAATATCATTGCAGACATGGCCAAGATGGTACAACCTATCCAAAAGATTCAAAACCTTGTTAACATCTGAAAGCATAATTAACATGCTTGACAAAGTGTGATTCGATAAAATCACATAAGTCATTCTTAAAATGGGTTATTCTAAATTCCCTTATTTAAATAATCATCCCTTAAGGATGAAGTGCCTACGGGCTATAATTAACGTCCTTTGAGACTAAAGACAGTGGTAGCCTACAACTCCCTGTCAAGAAAAGGTAATGAACTTTGATTCAAACCTTAATGCCTCGATTCCATAAAATCTGGGCTTATAAACTAAACTTGTCCTCGTGACTTGGCCTTTTTGTGCCATAGTTATATTTTAAATAAATCTAGGATAATTATAATGAAAATCCTGAATAAAATAAATATTATTCCTTTTCTGCTAGTATATGTATTAAAAAGAATCTTAAAAGGTATAACCTAGCTTGAATGTCATTAAAGACCTGGCTAAGATGGTAAAACCTGTTTAAAAGAGATTCAGATCCTTATTAACACCTGAAAACGTGTTAACACTCCCGACAACAGTGATGCGATAAAATCACACTTGTCATCTTTATATTAGGAACTTCCAAACCCCTTATTTAGCCTAAATGATCAATAGGAATCATGGCTAATAAACGTCGAACATGATGTACACATCTAAACATCCATCTGGGATGTATACCTACGGGCAAAGATGTATACATGAAAAAGATAGTTTTATTCCATAACTTCTTGTCAAGGCAATGAATTATGAAATTTTCCGATCCAAAGGAATCATTGATTATGTTTTAAAATTTCCCTAGTGACAAGGCATCTGTGCCATTGAAAAGTCCTTTGGAACAAGCCCTTGTGCTATATAAAATGTCGGTACGACATTGACAGTCGTGACTTATGTCCCCTGTCTAATAAATATGAAGGATTATATTTCGTTTAAACGCCAAAGATGGTTTATTTAAAAACCTAGGCAAAACATAATCAAATAAATTAAATACTATCTATTGGCCTATATGGTTGATTTACACCATGGCTATTTAATCATCAAGTTCGACAATTCAGCAAATTATTATTACTCGGTTTGTAGCCTTAAAAGCTTCACCATGGCTGGCTCATCTAAAGTTCACAATCATCCAGTTGATCAGAATAATGATGTAGGACTGAATTTAATGGGCACCGAGTTACAGGCTATGTTAGATACAGCCGAAAACAAAGCTGTGGACCGAGCATTAAGGATCATAAGCGAAAGTGCGATAATACCCCAAATAAAGGTTACAAAAAGGGTAAGGCCGAATCAAATCGGTCCAAGCCGAAAGAGGCAAAACCCAAATGTAAAACCTGCGGGAAGAAGCACTTCAGAAAATGTTTCTCTGAACAGACCAGGGGATGTGGCATCTGTACAAGAGATGTATGACAAGACTCATGAATGCAAGGACTTTAAGGATGCCACCTGCTATGGTTATGGCACGAAGGGGGCACATAAAGACCCGCTGTCCTTGTTTCCGTTAAAATAAGAGGGACTCATTATAATGATAGGAATGGATTGGTTGTCTTAAAACCAAGCCCATATTATACGTAATAAGAAGCAAGTAATTATCAAGACTCCTTATGATGAGCCTTTGACAATTCAAGGAGACACTGGGTATGGATTGCCTAGCACTTGCTGAATTTGGTATTTAATACCAAAGCTCCGAGTATGGAAAACTCGGAAGAGATAAACAACAGTCGATGTTAGAGATGCGACAAATGTTAATGGTGCATAAAATGTGAACCTCGATGTTAATGGAGTTAATCTCCAAAACTGTGATTAACGCAGCTGTTAGAAAGGCTATGAGAAAAGTCATGAAAGGGTTCAAGAAGCCGAATGCTGCTTGCTCTAAAACTGTCACACCCCGATTTCCACGTGTATCACCGGTGGGCCCGGTGGGGGATTATCGTGACGTCGTTGGCAACAATATAGTCAAACCACAATATATAAATGCACAGCGGAAGTATAAAGATAAATATAATTCAACCATTTACTGTAATATCAAATGTATCACAAGTAGTTGAATAGTATCCACAGGAGGGATCAAAAATAAATAAAAATGTTGTTCAACAGATAAGACATCAAGCTTGCGAGACTTCTTAAGATGCTAAGGAGCTAATGCCAGCCGATTACGTGTAGTACCTGCACTTAATCTTTTTGGGAAAATACGTCAGTTTACACTGGTAAATACATTCAACCGACACTTTTGAAAAATGTTTATTAAAATTGATTTGAATGCACGAGGCACAAACACTTTTATAACTTGGGAGAATTATTTAAAATTATAATCTTGTGAACGAATTACCTGTTCCTTCTATGCGTTCAGTAGCCCGGATCTAGTCCGGGTTAAAGATCAATAGACACACCACATTGCGTAAAACCGAGGTGGGTAAACCATCGGCTACGTCTTTTAATAGTATAGACATAATACCGGGTGTACGCCTACACCCGACTGTCAAGGTCGTGGCCGTTTCTTCGAATGAGGCCAAGGATATCCGGGACATGGTCATTAACCCCCCCAAAGGCTTTTAAGTAACAAGACTGTTTAAATGAGCCGATCAAATTTAATACCCACTCAGTGTGGAGGATTTGATGCTCAATCAAGCGGTATATTATATACCGTAACCCAAGCCCGTATAAGGGAAAATAAGTTAAAAGTATTTACCTTTGCAAGTATTGTTCTTAATCAGTTAAATCACAGATATCTTTTACTGGGGCTCCTATTCTGGAACGAAGGTTTTAAAATAACCTATTAGAATCCTAACGGGTCTTTATATTAGCCGTAGCCTAGACCGGTTAGTTTCGAGGGATAGATACGGTTTAATCGCGTGAAAGGCGAAAACCGAGAATGGAATGTGATTCTGACCCAACAAGTTCGGAGACTTGTTTTATACGGGTCTAATATTCACACTCTGAATCTTGGGGTCAAAATGATATGGTTTGACCCGTATCGGCTAATTTATGTAAACTAGTTACATAAGCCGAACCGTGCGTGCAATAGGCGCAACGGGTAACCGTAGGAGTCCTACACTGTTTTCCTAAGTCAATATACTTTAAAGAGGTTGTGGTATCAGTAGGATACCTTCCATAATGCCCGTAACGAGTTTTAGTTCATTATACGCCCCGTAGGGGTTTTCCGGTCATTTTAAAGACTTTTAAAGGGATTTCTGAGTTCTACAGGAAACCTGAGTTTCCCGATCAGTTTAATAAGTCTAAAATATCTTATTTATTATTTAAAATCAGTAGCAACTGGAATCGGGTCAAAAGACCTTGTAGAACTCAAGTTTTGGCCGAAAAGGGCATATTCGGCATTTACCGAACCGTAGCCATAACCGCAGGTTATGAGCAGGTTAAAATTAATTAAAAATCTTTAAAAATCCAAAAATATTATTTTACTACAGTGGGTAAAAGTTTTGGTGACGAAATCTTGGTTTAGGTAGGCGTTACGCTAATTGCGCCGTTTATTACAAAAGTTTCTTATAAATGCGCTATTTAGCCTAACTCCCATTCTAGACCTCGGATTGGCGTGAAACTTTAGGGACATGCTTAGAATTTAGTAAGCAAGGTTATGGTCCCTTCATGTGTCCGAAATACTCGTTTTATTTTAAAAAGGGCGTTACGGTCAACTTTTAAGTAATTAACGGAAATGCGTAAAAGACTCGGATAAACAATGAACCGGTCACAGAGGGTGATACCATCACGTGACCTGGTCCTAAGAGAGTCCTAAAGCATATCTACATTGTACTAAAACGGGTCAGAACTGAAGTCAAAGCAAAAGTCAAACTTTTGCGACATTCGGCTCCGAACCGGGTTAATATAGCAAATGGCCGAATAAAACGAGCTTAGACAAGTTTATATACTTAATATCATGTTCTATGATCATCAAAACAGGTTTCATAGCATATACATTATAGATTATGTACAAAATTGCAAAATGACTTTCTGTTGACTTTTTAAGTGCACGTTTGACTCGACATTCGACATAGTTAGAGTGGTGATCAGTGGGAACCCTTTTAGAGGTTTATTACCCACATAAATACCAACACATAACTACTTTTGATTCGAGAATTCACTGGACCATTCGTGAGTTATCGCAAAGTCAATCGTTAGTTACGACGGATTGACTTTTAGGCTAAACTTAAGCAAAAACAAAGCCATATAAGGTTTGGCATACTTACAGAGACTTGATGTAAGACTTAGAACTAGAGAAGAGCACTTGGGAGCTTCAGAAATGATCAGAGAATGTGTTTTGAGTTGTGATTTAGTTGTGAACCATGTATGCCTATTTATAGTGCAAGAATTGCTTTAAGATCCTTACAACTCAGCCTACAGGTGAGTATGGATGATGGGCAGGTGGCCTAGAGTGCTATGGGTCGAGTAGAGGGCACCCATGCTTCACTTATTGCTCATTTGGTCGTTCACTAGCTCAAAAGGCATGTTAGTCCAAACTTTCTGCATCTGGGCGGTTCACGCGGCCCGCATGAAGGAATCATGCATCTTGGTCGCGGGCCGCCTGAGTTCTAATATCAGACGCGTACAAATAGAAGGCTCGCGGCCCGCGTTAACTTACTCCAATTCTTAACGCGGCCCGCGTGAGGTCAGATTTTCAGGATTTTTAAATCTTTTGTAATAATTGCCTAAATCTTGGTAATTAATAACGAAATCTTTGGTAGTAATTAACCTGACCTTTCGGGTTTGAAGGGGTAACTTTGCGATTTGGCCCTTGATTATTTACAACTAAGGGCCTCGTGTTATTTACCCGCATTGTTAAGTCCCCGGTTATCTTTGTTAATTATTCGGAAAGCCTTGACTTTCATTGTTGACGCTTTTAACCCTTCTCGTACGAATTTGATCATAATTTTCTCGTTTTAAAACGGAACTTCGCAGAATTTATACTGTATATTCTAGTGAGCGTATTTTACTGTTACAAAGCCTCGGGTACGTCAAAGGGTCACTCAGATGTATAATTAAACATGTTGACACAGTTAACCCCCGCAACTTGTAATCTCTCACTTTCTTCCGCGTTTCGCTTCCGTACGATCCATGATTTATTCGCTTGAAGGTACGAGCATCGTTTAGGGTTACTATACAGTATACTTACCCTTGTTTGACATTTATAACCCTCGAATTTACATACTTTCAAGGTTTGTCAACATTAGTCCTTTATTAAATATTAAACGCCACGTGTAAACTTAAGACACGTGTCAATACATTATTGGACACAAAATTTCGAGGTGTTACAAAAACACACGTCGCTGCTCATGAGAAGATCTTGATTCATACTTCAAATACGAAGAATAATCTTAACAGAATCATATATGGCAAGGAGCCCATTCCTTTTAGGATGTACTTAAAAGTACTTCGTCTCTTGGAAGTCAAGAGACTTCAATAGTAAAAAGGGGCCATCGATTACAGGAAATAGTTGGATGAAGTAGAAACTATTAGGTGTATCAGCGGTTATGCTGGAAAGGACACGGTGAGGTATGCATCACAGTAATTCGATGGCAATACCCTTAATTAGTGAGGACATTAATGAAGTCCACAAGAAAGATCCCCTTATACAAATATGGGATGGTCCAAGTTTTAAGGACCTTATTAGGGTAACCTATTATTCGCATCGCGAATGGAAAAAGATGGAATAAGAAATTTCTGACTCTCACCATAAAGGTTTTAGACTGTCGACAGTATGTTGCAAGTTTTAATTGATTGGCTGAGATAGTACCCTATTCAATCTACCCAAAGTCTAAGCTTAATGAAATAATTATTGGTGGTTAGCATCGGAAATAAGAGGGCACAT
Source organism: Helianthus annuus (assembly GCF_002127325.2). Lineage (NCBI taxonomy): Eukaryota > Viridiplantae > Streptophyta > Magnoliopsida > Asterales > Asteraceae > Helianthus > Helianthus annuus. The sequence continues at coordinate 5,251,054 of NC_035435.2, read as the reverse complement.
TAAGGTTTCAAAGCCTGCCTATTATAAGTCCATTATGGATCTACCTCAGCTACTCACGTTGTATAGATTAAGAAATAACCAGTCAAAGCTGAGACTGCCCTAAAATTTGTCAAGGATTTTGCAGCTAGGTTTAAAAGGTTTAAGAATGGAGGCGTTTTACCCTCCTGATGAATGATTAGAGGCAGCTCACATTAATAATGACACAAGATAAATCCCTTATTGTGATTTTATTGCTAGGAGTTACGTTTGGTTTAAGATGCTGCTAAGTCTCTCATAAAACCATAAGCTTAGAAAACTTTTAGAAATTTTCCTGTAAGAACCCCAGATATTAAGTGTAAGGTAAAACTTACAGGCGAAATCATAAGAACCATTTCTTCTGTGCCTGTCAGAAACCTTCAGTCGTAAAATTCTAGTGTACCCTCTCTCCAGATGAAGTACGTCAGAATATGTAGTTGATATCTCTTGATCTGTATCGATTAAGAATACCAGATGGTATGACAAAAAGCGCCATATGAGGATTGGTGTATCTTAATATGTTCCATAGATTGCTTCCATGCCTGATCAGTATGGAGGTTTAATGCATGGAACCACAAAGATATTCCGATGGTCATATGGTACTAAAGTCAGCTAAAGGTATTCAAAAAAGATGTCTAGAAGGGAATTGACCAAGTAAAGGTCTTCGATTAAGGAAATTCGTGGACTTGTAACATATAATGTGTCACTTGTTCGACACAAGCAATGATGGATGAACTGGAGCCTGAGATTTGGAAAATCTCTGTAACCTCCTTGTATCTTGATTATCTTTTCCTAAGATTACCCTGTTTACCTCCTGAGAGGTAACTAGAGTTAAGATTTATATCCCATTTAGGGCTGTATTATTATGAAATCTCCACGACGACTAGTACCATCATTAGAAGAATCGAAACCCTGATTAAGCAAGTTTAAAATAAAGGATTCGTATAGCCTAACTCAATATTCTAAGAATTCGGTATAGTCAAATAAGAAAGACGGTTCATTTTGCTTACGCATTTGATTACCGCAACCCTAATTAGGCAACAATTAAGAATTTCCATCAGCTGCCCAGGATCGTCGATTTGTTCGACTAGCGGCAAGGGTTAGCTATCCCTTAAGATTAGTTTTAAGCAATGATTGGAATAACCATTTCACCTTAAGATAAGATTTTCTATAATAGCTGATGTATAAGTATCAAGGTTGCTCCTTTGGAGACCTTGTATAGATGGAATGTTAAACATTAATTGTTTGACAGAAGATTTGTAAGTCCAATTATCAGGATCTGAAAGTTGCCTTGGAAACAACGAATAGGATCAAACAAATCCATAATCATTTGTAAATTTTCCAGTATTCGGCAGAAAATCAAGGACTAATGAAAGCCGCGAACCTCCTGAGTTCTTGTTAAGGAATAAGGTTGATGCGTGTTAGCGTGTATATATTTTTTGATGTATATTTTAAGCCCTTTTTACACTTTTAGCCAAGTTTTAAATTTATAAAACACGATATTTACTAACACTAAACACACATATGGGCAAGTGCACCCATCGTGGACGTAGTATAGTGTTGGTAAGATACCGAGGTCGTCCAAGGACACAAGAGCTTTTAGTACCGGTTTATCCTCAACGTCTAATCAAATCAAAAAGTTAGAAAAGGTTTTTTAAACTAAGAAAATAAAAACTAACTAAATGCTGAAAAATAAAAATAAAATAAAAACAGATAGATAAGATGAATCACTTGGATCCGACTCGTGTATTAGTATAACCTTTGATTATTTTCGCACTTTTGCACTTGTTTAAGAGATTATCTTAGTTATTGTAGTAGGCCCCTCTTTTGAAGGCGACGTTACCCTCAACCCAGTAGTTTGAGTCAGCAAGGATACAATCCTAAAGGGTTGGATTATTGGAAGATAATTAATTAAGTTATTAATGCAAATTGTGGTAGGCCCCGCTTTTGGCGGTGACGTTACCCTCGGCTAAGTAGTCTGAGTCAGCAGGGATACAGTCCTAAATAGCTGGGTTATAGTATTAATAGTAGTTAACTTATGAGGGGGTCAAAGAGTTTGGATCCCCGCCATCCAATACCTATGGGCATTGAAGGAGATCCTACTAAATTTGACCCAGGTCCCTTGCAGGACCTCTAAACGCTGAACAAGGGCAAGACCCTTACCAAACCGTTCCCTTAACCCCCGACCAGGTAGCCAACATACCTCCATATAGACCGTGGAGATATGAATGGTGAAAATCTTTTATTTTATATAGACAGTAAAATAATGCCAAGACACCACGGACAAACGATAAGGAAAGATCACCTTCAACATAAGCAACTAGTTATTAAAGTCATTAATACAAAACCAAATAAAAAGTGCAAAAGATTAAAAATAAAAAGTATTATACTAAACACTTGTCTTCACCAACTGATGTAAGAGGCTTAGGCAAACATGGCCTTGATTGTCAAGAACTCTTACTATCAATCTTGGATCCCGAGACGACTCACACACTCTACGATGGACAATGGATGATGGTGGTGGATGATGGTGTTATAGTGGTGGTGGATGGTGGATGAAGTGTGAGAGAGGTGGTGTGCCAAGGGATGAGTTGAAATGAAACCAAGCACTCCTATTTATAGGCTGAACAGAAGGCTAGGCACGGCCCCGTGTCCGCTGGACACGCCCCCGTGCCCGTCTGACACTCTCTCTCTTCATTAATTGTAATTCGCAATTACAATTAATGCGCCTGCTGTACTTTCGCCACGCCCCCGTGCTCACTGGACACGGCCCCGTGGTGGGCAATAGAAGCTTCTATAGGTTTGTCTTTTCTGCTGCTTCTTGGGCACGGCCCCGTGCTGGCTGAGCACGGGGCGTGTTCAGTCTTCTGTTTTCTCTTCTCTGCTTGGGAGGATGCCGTTGAGGGGTCGGGCGATCTACTTTTGTTCCTTTTCTTGTATTTATGTTAGAATTAGCTGTCTTTTTGCTTCTTTTGTGAATTTGAGCTCATTTCATCCTGAAAATACAAAAGGAAGACAAAAACACTCTTTTTCCAACATTAGTACCTAAAAAGGGTTAGTTTTATGCCTCATTTGATGTAATTTATATGTTGCATTTTACACACATCAAATACCCCCACACTTGATCTTTTGCTTGTCCTCAAGCAAAACTCTTTAAATATGTGGCTTACACTCCCAAATGGAATGGGTAGAAGAGAAGGTTTTTGGCTTGTCATAGAGTGTCGGGAATCCAGGATCTTTTTGGGTTTTATTTTTATTTATTTACAATCCTATTCGTTATGATTTATTTAGAACGTTGCATAAGAGAAATTACTTATTTAGGCTTAGCATGCCTTTTTAAAATTTCATTTATATACAAGTTCACATACCTCATGGGAGAAATCACTCAACACTCGGCCGAAGGTGTATTTTTTTAGTGAATCACTCGAGAGTGGCATGGAACTTATTCCTACCATAAGCTTGCCAAGCAATCAATCCTCCTCCTTTTTAACTATATACCTTTGTAAATATCAAGAGGACTTTTTGGGTGAAGGGTTAGGCTTGGGCTAAAGGTGGGTGGTTGGGTTAGTGGTTAGTAAAAGGGCGAAAAGCGTAAGAAGCGTCGGTTCTCATAAAACACGTGTTTTTAGTGACTTTTTATTTTGAAGTATTTCTCCAAACAAGCTTTTGTTTTCATAGCTTTGTTTGTTTATTTTTTTAACTTCATCATCATTTTTTTTTGGTCACACGAAAAAAAAACGAGCTTACGAAAAAACCGAGCTTGTTACTAAAATAAAGGGTGAAAATAAAAAGGATTTTTGTGGGTAAAAAGGGTTTTAGGGTAAAGAAATGAAAGGTTTAGGCTCAAAGGGGTTAACTAGGGGATTTTGGGTAGGTGGTAAAAAAAATGAAAAATAATGGTGTGGAAAGAAAAATGGTTAGTCCTAATGCCTCCATCATTTACTTACTTGGGTTTAAGTTGGTAAGGACCGGGAATGAATCGTCGTGGCAAGTTCTAGAGTTGTAAGAACCAAGCGGCTATTCACACAAGAAACGAAAAATGAGCATTTAGTTTAAGGATGTAAATTTGTATGCTCAATAAAGGCTCAAAACTCACTTTTGTGGAAATGGGTTTTTAATGTGATCAAGTATATATAATCAAATTTTAATTAGACTTGTCATGCCTTTTCATAATTTTCTTATGTTGGTTCTTGTTTATCACGACGCTCTCGGTTGTAAAATTGTAAAAATATAACCTTATTAATCTTAGGATTCCTAACTTAAACTTTAGACAAGTAAAAAAATGAAAAATTTTGAAAAAAATTTGGGGTGTTTAGCGGTTCCAATAGAGTTTTGTGTAAGGCTTGTTGTTAGGACTTACAAAATTTCAAGGTTTTAGCTTCCCCCCCCCCCCCCACACTTAAATTACACATTGTCCTTAATGTGTCCCAAAAATAAATTTTTAGGTTGATTGGATGTGTAATGTGGTGTTAAAAAGCAAAGATTTATGTTACTGGCAGTCTGGACACGGCCCCGTGTCCGCTGGACACGACCCCGTGGTGAACTGCCAGTAACGAAAACTTACAGAAAGTGAACACGGGGGCGTGTTGGTTAGATACGGCCCCGCGTCTGGCAAATATTTGCAGGACGGTAACCAAACAGCAGGTCTGGGAGGTGAACACGGGGGCGTGTCGGCTGGACACGTCCCCGTGTGGACAGTCTGTAAGCCTGAAAAACAGGTTTCTTCCCTCGATTTCTCCATTTTGGGCCTATAAGTGCTAAGGTTTAGCACTCCAACCCTTGGTTTGTACCTGTTTCATCACTTAATACCACAACAAGCAACATAAACATCCTACATTACCATAGTTAATTGTCTTCAAGCATAAAGTAAAAGAAAAATAAAACGGAAATTAAAAGTAGTCAAGGAAAGTAAACTGTTCAACATTTGGCACGCAGGCCATAAATTGTTCGATAGAAAAGGGTACTTAAACCTGTGGGCTCACCATCAACCCGCTCCTTGTTCCTTCAAACCTCCTACTCCATGTCTTCATCACTATCATCACCTCCACCCCCATGCCCCGCCATATACTCCCGGATGCTACCGATATCATCTTGTATATCGTTGATGTTGCGTTCAATAGCTCCGACCCGGTGGTATGTGTTGTTGGCGAGATTGTAGGTGTTCCTGGTACACATGAGGTTTTCCTGCAAAAGATCATGTAAGCTTTGAAAGTTAGGAAAACCGCCTCCTTGTGAGGAGGATTGACCCGGATCGCCATGGGGTTGGTACTGGTATTGGGGAGGTGGTGCATGAAGAACTAGGGCCTCCTGTGGGTTCCATGCATAGCCTTGTGCTTTTTGGAAGCTCACCGTCCCGTCTTCCGCCTCATAAAGTAAGTTCATGGCTCGGCAAATGTGGTAGTCAACTCGTCCCGACCATGGACTTCTTTCAAAGGACCTCGGAATATTCGTGAAATGCTTGAAAAGACGGTACACCCATCCCCCAAAGAAGATAGGTGTTGGAGAGCGAGCAAGGCGATTGAGATGCATGTTTCGTAATAGGAGATATGGAACATCGAGAGGCTTTCGGTTGTGGATGCAGTAAAGGACAACCAAATCTTTCAACCCTACAACGCCACTACTGTCGTGACGCTGGTTTAGCGAGTAGGTGAGGAGCCTATGAATGTAGCGGTATAGCGGGTCCCTCAGTTTGGTACTCTTGGTGCTGCTAGGGTTGTAGATTCCTTCACCGATTTGGGCCCATGCGGCTTGACGTTCATTCTCATCCAAGTCTCGTAATCCCCCGGTGTTTTCCTCATTTCCCAATTCCTCTTCACCGTACAGTCCTATTATGGCTCCAAACTGTGCCATGGAGATCGAGTACTTTGTCCCGCCACACCGAAATGCGACCCCTTCATTGTCAAACGGGTCACACCTCGAACTGAAAGCGAAAGTACTGTAAAACTCCATGGTGCATTGATACACCGACCGAAGTCGAGTGTTCAATGCAACTGCTAGTGGCCCCGTCACGATGTTGTTGAATCGGTCTAGCTGGTTCACCATGGTTAACAGGTCCATACATGCTCGCCTAGGGTACTCCTCGGGTCTTGTTTGAAGTATTTCATATCTCGCCCTAGCATCGAGTTCGCTTGCATTAAACCTTGTGAACTTTGCCATCTGAAAGAATACACCAAAAGTTAGTATGAAACAAAGAAATTTTTAAAGAAACTGCAAACAGTAGGCTGGACACGGCCCCGTGTCCAGCGGGCACGGCCCCGTGTCCAGGCGTCTGTAACCCAAAAACTTCATTTTTCGTCCCGGTTCCGAAAACCTGAAAATTTTTAGCCAAGTAGTTGCGGTTTCCCCCGAAAATGAAACCCTAAGTGTCGTTTTTCCCAAAACAAACCGTTTACCCTTCCAATTTCGTCTTTTTCGGTTCAAAAACAAGGGTTTGAGGTTTTAGTCAGAAATCGGACGAATCTATCAACAATACATGTATATTTACTTCCTACTACACTAATCTAAACTACTACTAACAGATTGCATCAAAAAATTGAAGTTCGATCCGGATGAACATGAAGAACCCTAGATTTTCCCCAATTTTTGATGTTTTAACTACATGCAAGTAACTAATCTAACTACTAAAGATGATAGAATCATACCTTGATGTTGTTAAACGTGGGAGTGACGTCGAAAGTCTGCGGAAAATCGCCTGGAACCAGAGTGTTTTCGGCAAAACGGGGCGTGTGGAATGAGGTAACTGTTATGAAAAGAGGGTTTTATCCCGATAGTTGCCTCGACACGGCCCCGTGTCCAGCGGACACAGCCTCGTGCCGAGCAAATTTTTTTTTTTTGTGCTCATGTGCATGCCCCTTTTTTCCGAAAATGGTTAGAAGACTTACCGGTTTTTTATGTACACTCGCTTGTTCGTAACATGTCGGGTATGATGTTGATTTTATTCGTTAACCGTTTGAAGCGAGATCTCCTCTTCCTCATCCTCGATGGATCCTCGGTAGAGTTTTAGCCGTTGGCCATTGACTTTAAATGGTATCCCATTTCGAGCTTTAATTTCTACTGCACCGTGAGGAAAAACATGGGTGACGGAAAAAGGTCCTGACCACCTAGATTTTAGTTTTCCAGGAAATAATCGAAGTCGTGAATTAAACAATAGAACTTGATCTCCTACCCGAAATTCATTAGAGTTAATATATTTATCATGTAAATTTTTCATTCTTTCTTTATAAATTTCGGAGTTAGAATATGCATAGTTCCTTAATTCGTCTAATTCATTCATTTGACAAAATCGATTTTTACCGGCAGTTTCTAAGTCTAAGTTTACATTTTTTATTGCCCAGTAGGCTCTGTGAGCTATTTCTACCGGCAAGTGACAGCTTTTTCCATAGACGAGCTTATATGGGGTTGTGCCTATAGTGGTTTTATAAGCAGTTCGAAAGGCCCATAAAGCATCGTCTAATTTGTCAGCCCATTCCTTTTTATTTAGTCCTACGGTTTTTTCAAGTATTCGTTTTAAACCTCGGTTAGTCACTTCGGCTTGCCCATTTGTTTGAGGGTGATACGCTGTTGAGACTCGGTGATAGACCCCATACCTTGTTAATATTTTTTCGAGTTGATGATTGCAAAAATGGGTACCTCTATCACTTATCAAAGCTTTTGGTGTTCCAAAACGAGAAAATAATTTTTTCAGAAATTTTACCACTACTCTTCCATCATTTGTTGGAAGAGCTTCGGCCTCCGCCCATTTAGACAAATAATCGACTGCCACAAGTATATATTTGTTTCCTTTTGACGGTGGGAAAGGTCCCATGAAATCGAGTCCCCACACATCAAAGATTTCACAAACGAGAATGCCATTTTGAGGCATTTTGTTTTTGGAAGAAATATTACCTGATCTTTGGCAAGCATCACATGTCTTTACAAGGTTTTGTGCATCCTTGTAAATGGTTGGCCAATAAAATCCTGAATCAAATACCTTTCGTGCGGTACTAGCGGCACCATGATGTCCTCCGTATGGACCTTCATGACAGTGACGGAGAATTCTTTGTGCTTAATTACCATGGACACACCTTCGGATGAGCTGGTCGGCACACATTTTGAAAAGATAAGGGTCTTCCCAAAAGTAATGCTTTACATTAGCAAAGAATTTCTTTCTTTGGTGATGCAGCCATCCTTTGGTGACTATACCGCTAGTTAGATAATTATGGTTCTTGTCTAATCTCCATCATCTCCAAGGACTCTGTGGGAAATTTTTCGTTGATTTGCTCGTCCCTGGTTGCCTCCAAAGCTGGGTCTTCTAGGCGTGAAAGATGATCTGCAGTAGTGTTTTCTGCTCCTCTTTTGTCCTTGATTTCGATGTCGAACTCTTGGAGGAGTAGAATCCATCTGATCAAACGGGGTTTTGCGTCTCGTTTCTTGAAGAGGTACCTGATAGCTGCATGGTCTGTATAGACTACAGTTTTAGAAAGAACAAGGTAAGAACGGAATTTATCAAAAGCAAACACCACGGCTAGTAATTCTTTTTCTGTAGTTGTGTAGTTTTCCTGTGCATCGTTAAGCGTTTTACTAGCATAATAAATTGGGTGGAAATGCTTTTCTTTCCTTTGTCCCAAGACTGCTCCAACGGCAAAGTCACTTGCATCACACATGATTTCGAAAGGGAATTTCCAATCGGGCGCTATCATGATAGGTGCATTGACTAGCATTTCCTTGAGGGTTAGAAATGCTTGATTGCATTCCTTGTCAAAGATGAAAGGTGCATCTTTTTCAAGTAATTTTGTTAGAGGTCTTGAAATTTTTGAAAAGTCCTTGATAAATCTTCTATAAAATCCGGCATGCCCTAAGAAACTTCTGATTGCTCTCACGGAGGATGGTGGAGGTAATCGAGAAATAGTTTCTATTTTTGCTCGATCGACTTCCATTCCTTCGCTTGAGATTTTGTGACCGAGTACTATTCCCTCCGTTACCATGAAATGGCATTTTTCCCAGTTAAGGGCGAGGTTAGTCTCCTCACATCGGGATAGCATTCGTTCAAGATTATCGAGGCATTGGTCATATGAGTCTCCAAAGATAGAAAAGTCGTCCATGAAGACTTCCATTGTCTTTTCTATCATATCATGGAAAATGGCTACCATACAACGTTGGAATGTTGCAGGTGCATTACATAGACCGAATGGCATGCGTCGATATGCGACAGTTCCGTAGGGGCATGTGAAAGTTGTTTTCTCTTGGTCTTCTGGTGCTATCGGTATTTGAAAGTAACCTGAAAAACCATCTAAGAAACAATAAAATTTATGGCCGGATAGTCGTTCTAACATTTGATCAATGAAAGGCAAAGGAAAGTGGTCTTTCCTTGTTGCTTCATTTAGTCGTCTATAGTCTATACAAACTCTCCATCCTGTGACGGTCCTTGTTGGTATTAATTCATTTTTCTCATTAGTTATTACCATCAAACCTCCTTTCTTTGGGACTACTTGGACAAGACTCACCCACGGACTATCGGAGATAGGGTAGATTAGTCCGGCGTCAAGTAGCTTGATGACTTCATTTTTAACCACTTCTTGTACATTGGGATTTACTCTTCGTTGTGGTTGAATTACTGTTTTGTAGTCATCATTCATTAAAATTTTGTGCGTGCACATGGAAGGACTTATTCCTTTAATATCTACAAGCTTCCAAGCGATCGCGTTTTTGTGTTTTTTTAAGAAGATTAACTAATTTCTCTTTTTCTATGTTACTTAATTTAGAAGAAATAATTACAGGCAAACTACCATCTTTGTCTAGAAAAGCATATTCCAAACCTTTAGGAAGTTCTTTGAGCTCAATGGGTGGACCTTTAGAAGGCTCCTTATTTTGAGGTTCATCTAGATCAAGAACTTTAAAGGTTTGTTCTATGGCGATCTCTTCTTCAACAAAGTGGTCATCTTCTTCATTTGTATCGGGTGGTTCAGCTTCATCTTCAATTAGGGGGTCATTATTGCCAAAAGGATATTTCATTGAACGCTCAAGATCTATGCTCCTTTTGAATGCCCCTAACTGAAGAGGTAGATTGTTGAATTTCCGGTTTTTCAAAGCTTTATGAGTTTGTACAAAAGGTTTTCCCAAGATAAAGGAGCGTCATCGAGGATGACAAAGTCGGTTGGGATTACCATTTGATTTGTTTGAACCAAAACATCTTCAACTACACCGATTGATTTTATCACTTTTCGATCGGATAGAAAAATGGGTATTTGTAGTGGAGTAAAATCACTAATACTTAACTTTTCAAAAATGTAGTTAGGCATTATGTTAACACAAAGATCTTTATCAATGGTGATATTACTAATAAATGAATTTTGAAAGAAACATGGAACCGGTGTAATGTTAATTTCAAAAGGATCTTCTTTTATTAGCGAGGTTTGATCATTAGTTAACTTAACACTCACTATTTCTTTGATTTTAGCACTAGTGTTTAACTCTTTTAAAAACTTGGCATGAGGGGTTACTAAACAATGATTTTCGAAAGTAGGTGACAAGAGATTAAGTTCTTCAAAATTAGACTCTTCTTGATTTTTAACATTATCGGACTCACCTTTTTCGTTGTTTAACTCATGTGTCGGTTTTTCACTTTCTTGTTCTTCCATTTTTACATTTTCAACTATCTCTACGTTATTATTACAATTTAATTCTTCTCTTGCGCGGGATTCCTCTTCCCTTGCGCGAGATTCTTTTATGCAACGTTCAATAGTTTTAATGTGTTCTAATATCCTATTGGTCACTTCGGTGAGAGAAAAAGAATTGGGATCCTCAAAGCTTGAATCCGGTTGTTCGATCCTTGGCTCCTCATAGTACTCATATGAAGTAGATGGTTCACACCATTGTTCTTCATTGTAAGTATATGATGGATAAGGGTCGAAACTTTGTTCTTCATAGTACTCATATGAGGTGGGTTGTTCATGCCATGGTTCCTCATAATAAGTATATGAAGGTGGTGGCTCATATCTTGACTCATCAAAGTATGAGTATGAAGGCTCATACCTTGGTTCCTCAAAATATGAGTATGAGGGAGGAGGTTCATACCTTTGGTCTCCATAGGATGTGTATGAAGTTGATGGCTCGTACCTGGGCTCCTCATAATGGTTGTATAAATTGGATGGTTGATATGAGTTATTATATTGAACCGAGCGTGTGTTACGACAATTAGTGCAATAATTACCCCTATAATCATCCTCATCATAGGTGTAGTTGTAACCTCCTGAGTATTGATCCATAAGAATCACTCAGTAGACCACAACTGAGTCTCGGGACCAGAAAACAAAAATAAATACGGAAACAGAAGCTGGACACGGCCTCGTGTTCAGTGAACACGGCCCCGTGGTCAGGGTCTGTATCTGGGCGTTTAATTAAAGTTACTGGTCACGTTGAGCACGGGGGCGTGTTCAGTGAGCACGGCCCCGTGTTCAGACTCTGTATCTGGGTATCTAACTAAAAATATGCAGCACGGGGGCGTGTTCAGTGAGCACGGCCCCGTGTTCAGGCTACTGTAAATGCAAACTAAACTAAAATGCAGAAAAATGTGCGCGCGTTTTAAAAAGGTTTTGAAAAACTGATTAGGCCGTCGATTTTAAGCTTTCTTAAAATCCTTGTGTCCCCAGCAGCGGCGCCAAAAACTTGATGCGTGTTAGCGTGTATATATTTTTTGATGTATATTTTAAGCCCTTTTTACACTTTTAGCCAAGTTTTAAATTTATAAAACACGATATTTACTAACACTAAACACACATATGGGCAAGTGCACCCATCGTGGACGTAGTATAGTGTTGGTAAGATACCGAGGTCGTCCAAGGACACAAGAGCTTTTAGTACCGGTTTATCCTCAACGTCTAATCAAATCAAAAAGTTAGAAAAGGTTTTTTAAACTAAGAAAATAAAAACTAACTAAATGCTGAAAAATAAAAATAAAATAAAAACAGATAGACAAGATGAATCACTTGGATCCGACTCGTGTATTAGTATAACCTTTGATTATTTTCGCACTTTTGCACTTGTTTAAGAGATTATCTTAGTTATTGTAGTAGGCCCCTCTTTTGAAGGCGACGTTACCCTCAACCCAGTAGTTTGAGTCAGCAAGGATACAATCCTAAAGGGTTGGATTATTGGAAGATAATTAATTAAGTTATTAATGCAAATTGTGGTAGGCCCCGCTTTTGGCGGTGACGTTACCCTCGGCTAAGTAGTCTGAGTCAGCAGGGATACAGTCCTAAATAGCTGGGTTATAGTATTAATAGTAGTTAACTTATGAGGGGGTCAAAGAGTTTGGATCCCCGCCATCCAATACCTATGGGCATTGAAGGAGATCCTACTAAATTTGACCCAGGTCCCTTGCAGGACCTCTAAACGCTGAACAAGGGCAAGACCCTTACCAAACCGTTCCCTTAACCCCCGACCAGGTAGCCAACATACCTCCATATAGACCGTGGAGATATGAATGGTGAAAATCTTTTATTTTATATAGACAGTAAAATAATGCCAAGACACCACGGACAAACGATAAGGAAAGATCACCTTCAACATAAGCAACTAGTTATTAAAGTCATTAATACAAAACCAAATAAAAAGTGCAAAAGATTAAAAATAAAAAGTATTATACTAAACACTTGTCTTCACCAACTGATGTAAGAGACTTAGGCAAACATGGCCTTGATTGTCAAGAACTCTTACTATCAATCTTGGATCCCGAGACGACTCACACACTCTACGATGGACAATGGATGATGGTGGTGGATGATGGTGTTATAGTGGTGGTGGATGGTGGATGAAGTGTGAGAGAGGTGGTGTGCCAAGGGATGAGTTGAAATGAAACCAAACACTCCTATTTATAGGCTGAACAGAAGGCTGGGCACGGCCCCGTGTCCGCTGGACACGCCCCCGTGCCCGTCTGACACTCTCTTTCTTCATTAATTGTAATTCGCAATTACAATTAATGCGCCTGCTGTACTTTCGCCACGCCCTCGTGCTCACTGGACACGGCCCCGTGGTGGGCAATAGAAGCTTCTATAGGTTTGTCTTTCCTGCTGCTTCTTGGGCACGGCCCCGTGCTGGCTGAGCACGGGGCGTGTTCAGTCTTCTGTTTTCTCTTCTCTGCTTGGGAGGATGCCGTTGAGGGGTCGGGCGATCTACTTTTGTTCCTTTTCTTGTATTTATGTTAGAATTAGCTGTCTTTTTGCTTCTTTTGTGAATTTGGGCTCATTTCATCCTGAAAATACAAAAGGAAGACAAAAACACTCTTTTTCCAACATTAGTACTTAAAAAGGGTTAGTTTTATGCCTCATTTGATGTAATTTATATGTTGCGTTTTACACACATCAAGGTTCAACAAAAGATATCACCCTGGAAGGGTGTGCCAATTTGTTAATTATCAGGCTAGTTAAGCTCTGAATATATAAAATCATTCGAAGGAATCGAATGAATCAAGATTTAATAGCTTATAAGCTAAAATCTACTTAAAGAGCTTGGCGGAGATTGCCATGTATTACACACTAATGATTTAAGGATATGTTTCCTCAATAAGTCGAGAAGCATTATCACATAATGATATGCATATTTATGATATGATGAGAAACCTGTATCGATGAAGGATCGACAGGTTAAGAAGCTCCAAAAAGGATACATATACCTATTATAGAGGTCAACTTGGGAGCTTGGAGAGGCTCCAGATATGCTATAAAAGTTAAGTCCATTATGCGAATCTCGAGGTCGAGATTTCTTTAAGGGGGTGAGGATGTAACAACTCGAAAATTCATGTCCAATAAGGTATTGACACGTGTCATAAGCTTTGAACGTGTGAAAGATTACGTATGAAGGACTAAAGTTGACAAACAAGGAAAGTATGTGAATATAAGGGTTCAAAATGTCAACAATAAATAAATATACTTTAAAATAGCCCTACATGATGTTTATACCCTTAAACAAATGAGTCATGGATCATACGAAGCTAATTATGAAAGAAAGTGAGGAATTACAAACTACAGGGGTTAAATGTGTCAACATGTTTAAAAGTATACCTCTGAGTGACCTTTTAGCAAACCCAAAGCCTTGTAATGGTTAATTATACTCACGAGAATGTGTGATAAAAATTTCACAAGGTTTCGATTAAGTATGAGAAAGTTATGACAATATTCGTATACGAGGGGTTAAAAGCGTCGACGTTGAAATTTAAGACTTTTCGGTGAACGTATGAATAACCGGGGACTAAACAAAGTTGGTTTATAACTCGGAGTCCTTAAAAGTCAAGTTTGGGGGTTTAAAGTGCAAGAAATGAGCTTAAAATCAAGTTTGGAAGGACCAGTGACCAAATGTGCAATATTTGAAATTTGGTGACCGGATCAGACATCCATATCGGCCGCGTAAGACCTGTAAGGGTCCTTACGCGGGCTGCCTAAGGTGCCCAGATGCTGAAAAATGGCACAGCTGCCTGTTCCAGCCGGTTTAACCGACTTAACTTACCATTTCTTGATACCTGGAGCTTGTTTGATGGTTTTAAGGGGTTTAGGGACACTTGGAATGATCCCATAACATCTATAGACTTATTTGTAATGATCTAAAGGCATCAAGAAACCTATATAAGGGCCATAAGTTGGGTTCTTCATTTGCTCATTCACTTGAAACTTTCATAACTCACTTCTTGGAGGTTCCTAGAGCTCAAGACTCATTCATAGTGATCATTAGTCGTGCTTAGGACTATTGTAAGTGTATTTAACCTTTCTTAGTTCAGTTTAGCTTAGTTATTTAGCGTAAAGTCAAACCGTCGTAATTAAGATTTGACTTCGTCATTAATCTTAATCCCTTCAGTCAAAATTCAATTTGAAAGTACCTATGAGTTGCTAATTATGTGGGCAATAAACCCTTAAAAGGGTATTCTCTGATTCCCACTCTAACTAGGTCAATTGTCGCGTCAAACTTGATTATAAAAAGTCAACAGGAAGCCTATTTTTAAATAAATGCATAATTAGCAATATAAAGGCTATGCAACCTGTTTTATCATTAATATAACTCGGTAATTAATGTAAGAACATGTCTAAACATGTTTAACTCGACAATTTTCAGTTTAGGCTCGGTTCGGGACCGAACGTCGCATAGTTTGACTTATGCTTTGACTTTCAGTTCTGACCCGTTTGTGCATGGTTTAGGAATGCCTTAGAGCTTTAATAGGACCAAGTTACCTATAAGTATAACCCTCTGAGATTATACAACTTGGTTCATTAGTTATCCGATTCATATGCATATTTCCGTTAAATGCCTAAATGTTGACTATTATGCCCATATGACCTTAAAACACGAATTTTGAAAATGTAAAAGAGTAGAAACCTTAGGTACTGATTTATAAACTTGTACCTAAAATTTGACATCAGTTTGAGTTCTAGATTAAGAGTTACGCTCAATAGCGTAATTATAAAACTTTTAGTAATTAAATGGCGTAATTAGCATATAGCCTACCTAAACCCAATTTTTGATACCAAACTTTTTACCCACTGATATAAAATAATATTTTGGGATTTTTGGAGATTTTTATTTATTTTTAGGCTGATCATAACCTAGAGTTCTAAGCTTATTTCAGTAGTTGTCGGTTTTAACCTTTTAAGCTATAAAATGAGTTTTACAAATCCTTTTGATGCCAAACCTTTTTCTACTGATCTAGTATGATAAATAAGTTGTTTTGAGCCTTCTAGAATAATAAAAATATCAGCTTTCCTTTGAAAACCCGGAAATGGCTCCAAATCGCCTTTTTAAGCGTTTTAAACGCATAGTATGTATTAAAACCATATTAGATGTATAAGACTTGATACCTACTGATGTTTTAAGTAAATTTCTATACTTTATCAGTAAGCAAAAGTTTTAAACTCAGAATTCCAGTTTTGACCTTTAAACCTTAGGTGAAATTACCAAAATGCCCTTTCGGTGCATAGTATGGTTAGAAATGATAAATTTCACATATAGGTTATACCCTCCTGATATAACTTAGTAAATTAAGTATTTTTACTGATTTCGTCAGACCCGAAACTCAGAGTTATATTTAAACTCTTTTATAATCTTTTAAATAACCAAAATACCCCTACGGTGCGTAATTTGAGTTTAAATACATTTGGGGCATAATAGGAGATATCTTACTGATGTCACAACATATTTAAGGCATATTAACTTAGGAAACTTGTATATGACTCTTATGGTTACTCGTTACGCACTTTTCGCTTTTGGATTGGCTTATGTAACTAGTTTGCATATATTAGCCGAAACGGGTCTAACCATATCGTTTTTGTCTCAAAATTCAAAATGTGTTTAAGTTACCCATATTACACAAGCATACAAGCTTGTCGGGTCAAAACCACATTCTAAACCAGTCTTCGCTTTATCATGCTTTTGAACCGTGTCTTCCTTTTGAAAACTAACCGGTCTAAGTCTAAGCTTAATTAAAGACCCGTTAGGATTCTAATAGGTTATTAAAAACCTTCGGTTCCAGATTAGGAGACCAGTAAAAGCTACGTGCACTTGCTGTATTTGATTTATACTTTGCTCACGTAAATACCCTTAGGTAGCGTTCGTTTCATGGAATGGAATGGAATGGAATTTGGAAGTTTTTCTTTGTAAATTGATCTTGGTTGGGGGAGGGAGGAATTTGAAATCCTTCACTCTAATGAAATTTGTGACTATTTCAACATTCCTTAGAAATCCTTCACTCTAATGAAGGAATGGAATGGAATGTTGAAAAAGTCACAAATTTCATTGATTAAAGAAATTCATTGGATTTCAAATTCCTCCCTCCCCAAACCAGGATCAATTTTACAAAGAAAAGCTTCCCAATTCCATCCCATTCCATTCCATGAAACGAACGCTACCTTAACTTATTTTCCCTATACGGGGTTGGGATACGGTACTATAAAAGTACCGCTTGGTCGGGTGTATGTAGTCATTTAAATCGTATTGTGATTGATGTATTTACATAACCTGTTTGATATGTATTATTTGGTGTATGGCCCTTGGGGGTTAAATGACCATGTCCCGGATATCCTTGGCATCATTCAAAGAAATGGCCACGACCTAAGCACGGGGTGTAGGTGTACACCTGACAGATGCATTATGTAAAAACTGGTATCCCACTTAAAGGAATCGACCTTGTGGGCATTATACCTGTGGCGTGTCAGTTAACTTAAGTCCGGCCTTACAACCGGCCCTAATGGACGACAAATGAGTAAAACTGTATACAAGATTATTTTGAATAATTGTCCCAAGTTATAAAAATATTTTTGCCGAAGTGCATTCAAATCAATTTTTAAACTCTTTTCAAAATGAGTCAGTTAAGTTGTATTTACCAGTGTAAACTGACGTATTTTCCAAAAAGGCTAAGTGCAGGTACTAGACGAAATAGGCTGGCTACTCCAGGCATCAATAATCAAGTCTCGCAAGCTCTAGATGTCAAAGTCTATTGAACAGTTTTCCTTTTTATTTGATCCGCCTGTGGATCTGTTTCGACTGTTTTGTAATACTTATACATTACAATTTATTCAGTTGAAATATATCTATCTTTTGCTTCCGCTGTGCATTTATTATTTGTGTTGTTTGACTATGATGATATCAACTACGTCATGATACTCCCCACCGGGCCCACCGGTAATACGTGGAAATATCGGGGTGTGACACATTAACACGATGAACATTTAGCAACATAATGAACAATCCATTAACACGATGAACATTCAGCAACATAATGAACATTCCATTAACAGGATGAAACTATCATCTTCATTTACATTAAGGATAGACGAAGTTCATATGAATTTACCTTGGTACTTACCCTTACCCGTAAATTCTTACTTGGTTCCCTATATACAACATACCAAACTTCATTTATAAATAAGAAGTGATTCCAGAAATCACTTACCTTAAGTGTCCGTATTCGCATCCGTTTCCTCGCCTCCTTTTGACCCGTTAGCCTTCCATGCTTCCATCCATCTTGACATGATCCCTATACTTTCATGTCATCATATTCACATTCTTGTTAGCATACATGATTGTACATATTAACGATAATATCAAATTCATGTTTCAAATTTGACTTTCATTAGTCAATTCCAACAAGCATAAGGCATATTTCCACAAGTCAATCTTTTCAAACTCATATAATTCATCACGTCATCACATATAACACATATGGATATAACACGCATCATATGACTTTCTATAATATTACAATTGTGACAAAAGTTTAACATTGTTACTTATGCACAGTTGACTTTCAAAAAGTCAACGATTTATCATATGAACTTTCGAGTTAACCTCATCCATCCATGTCATTATAATAGACTATACTAATGACACTATATACATTTCATACTCACAATGCAATAAGCATACAACCACATGATCATCTAGTTTTTTGCACACACCAAACATATTCAATTCCGTTCATTCTTGTAACATAATTCTACAACTAACACCATGACCTATGCTTAACAACCCAACATCATTCTAACTTCATCCTGTTCTAATGATCTCATATGCTTCACATTTAGAGTACTTTTACTTATCAATTTTGATTAAGCAATTATTCAAACATGTAGTAAACATCATACCACTCCAACATAGAGTACAATATTCTAATGCATACTTTTACCAAATAACATGGCCAACCAAATCCTACATGAATTCCATCTAAAAATAGATTTCTCATGTTTATTTATCATCAAATACATCATATCCCCATATTATACGATTTCATCCATTACTTGCATACCATTTCATCTATTAATCTCACCTAGGAATTTCATCAAACACTTGGTGTGCATGCCACAATTTATGCATAATGTACAAATGTTTCATGCTTTACTTCCTACTTCATGCTTTCATTCATCAATTAACACAAAAACATCAACAAATTCATATCACATTCAATCTACCTAACAAGAACGCATTACATACAACATAGCACAACAAGATTTGAACAAGGATTGGACATGGGTGACACACCCATGTCGCCATCTTTACCACTAGAAGTGGGTTTCACCTCCAAACATCAAATTACTCCAAATCGTTCATAACCTAAGACCTATATGGTGATTTTAACACATACTCAATTTCATACAAATTCACGGATTAGAACATAACCCACTTCATAAAAGATCACCAATCTTAGTTTTAAAACATACCTTATGATCCCCTTGCTAAGGTGATCATTAATTCATGTTCGGTTGTGAACTTGAGCTTCGATTCACCCTTTAATTTGAAGCTTCTTGAAGAAATAGGGTTTGAACCCCGTGTTCTTCTCCTGAACACTCCACGCACACACACACATGATGTGTGTGTTGTGTGTTTAATTCTTGTTTTATAAAACATTAGTTTCCCATGTTACAATTTAGCCCCACGTGTTCGCCACTTAAATATAATTGGCACAAACTTTCGTCATTTAATAGTTTTGACTACCCATTTAACTAGGTTAAATAGCCTAGTTATTTGTTTCATGATATGTTCTATAGGAACATATGACAAATATAAACATTCGGGTTTTGGGGTGTTACAAGATAATATACGTGTATACACGCACTCTCTCACATATATATATATATATATATATATATATATATATATGGAGAAGATCATGCGAGAACCACCTCTTATTGTGAGAACCGCGAGAACCAATGTGAACACACCAAAAATGCCTAAAAATAGCTAAAAATCACAGAAAAATTTTTTTTTTGAATTTTTTAATAAAAAAAAATTTTTGGCTTCTAAAAGTAGCGGTTTTAACATGAAAAATATTAAAAAATTCAAAAAAAAAATTTTAGATTTTTTTTTTGATTTTTTTAGAGTTTTTTTAGATTTTTTTAGGTTTTTTAGAGGTTTAGTTTTTAGCATTTTAGCTTGGGGGGGGGGGTTAGGTTTTTGGGGGGTGGGGGAGGGGGGTTTAGGTTTTTTTTTTTGGGGGGTGGGGGGGGGGGGTTAGGTTTTTTTTAGGTTTTTTTAGCATTTAGCTTGAGGGGGGGTTAGGTTTTTTTTTTTTTTGGGGGGGGGGGTGGGGGTTAGGTTTTTTTAGGTTTTTTTTTAGGTTTTTTTTAGCTATTTTAGGTTGTGTTCACATTGTTCTCAAGGTTCTCACAATAAGGGTGGTTCTCGCATGAGCCCCTCCCTATATATATATTAAACAATTTTAAATATATACAATATTTTTATGTATAAGAATTAACTTCCATTTTAGTTTCTAAGGGTATTCTAGTCAATTAGTTAAAACTAAACATAAAAAACAAATCAAGTTAGTCGTTTGGATGAAAAGCGTTAAGAAATGCAAACCTCAGGGCTAAATTTGTTATAAATTAGCTACACTAGTTAAAATAGACAAACCTCAGGGACGAAAACGGAAATTTACTCTATTATAAAATAAACTTGATGTCAATTTGAATTTACTTTTTTTTTGTTTTCACAACATATCATTTTTTCATTTATTATATGTAATATTGAGTTATGACTTCTATAAAACTTTTTACTGAATTTGTGATAGTCTTGAATGTTTTCACAAGTGACTAATGTTTTCATTTATTAATGTTTTTCACAAGTGAATTTACATTCATTATATGTAAATTCAAGTACTAATGTTTTCACAAGTGACTCCGTTTATATTATTGTAATGTTTTTGCCCCCTCTCACAAAATTTCTAAGCCTCACATCCCGCTTAATAACAAATCGCAATTCCCGAGGTCTAAACATTTATGAAATATTTAGAGACATCAAGAGCTGCCTGAAGGTCTTCGGGATAACCCACATTTCTCTAGACCAACTTGGAGCCTTAGACATAGTTTATATCAACCATAAATCTACTTGGAAGGGATTGATAATGGCTGGCTAGCTGGTCTGGATTAAATAAGATCTTAACAATTCTTAGGAGTTGCCTAGATATGAAAATCTCTAGATCTAGCTTAGTTGTAGAATATTTAATACTTGTATTGAAAATCTCCAGATTTAGAACTATCTAGAACTAGTAGCCTAGGTAGTATAAATAGAAGGTGAATCCTGATTTGCAAATCAACCAAACCAACATAAAAGTCTTGTAATCACACTTGTAAAGCACTCTTGCAACATTCTCTTTGTAAGCAACATGATTCATTTTACTTGCAAAGCTTGCAACTTCTGCCATAGTCTTGGATCAAATATTTATCTCAGAACGCATCTAAGATGTAGCACAACATTCAAGAAGATTACTTCGCGATGCCTAATTCTCTTGACGATCAAAATTTGGAAGAAAGTATATAAGCTTATAGATTGCTCTTGATGGCTACATGTTTATATATAACTATTATTCATTATTTATCTAGATATTTTTTTATTTGTTTCTTGAAGATTTTTGTTGCATCAAAACATATTGTGGACAATTGTAACTTTAGAATAACACTGATACTTAAGAACTTTCAGCCTTCAGCCGCACACTAGGCTGAAAGTCCTTAAGTATCAATTTTTATTCTAAGGTTACAATTATAGGCTGATGTGCTTGGACTTTAAAAAGAGCACAAACAAGGATGGACAAACCAAAACTTGTATAATTGCATGAATATAAGCAAACAAATTCCACTAAATGTAAAACAAGAAAATCTTTTTGGCAATTAAATTCATTATTCAGCAAGTTTTACAAGATCTATGAAGATCTCTCAAAGTTATAAGTTTCTTCACAATTCTCTCATTAACTATTTGCTAAATAAAGTTTTATTGTTTATTTGATACATTGTTGCTCCAACACTACAAAATTAATTTACATTAAAATCTAGGGTTCATATACTTAACATTACATAACTATATGTTTCTTCACAATTTTCTCATTAATTATTCACTAGACAAGACTTTATTAGTTTATGGGAGTATTGTAGCTCCAATACTACAACATAAATTTACATTAAAATCTACGGTTCATATATCTATGCTAATCGAGCCCAAATTACTCTACTGCTATCTAATCTCCAATACAACATCTAAAAGTACTTAAAGACAAAATACATGGGTTAAAAGGTGGAAAAGGAACAATAATTTACAATCAATAAACATTATGTAAAATCGGAAGACACACACAGATAAGTACGGAGAGAAAACAGATCGAAGTATCGGAATTAAAAAGCGGAATGGGGAAGTTAGAAATCATGATACCTTGTAGTGACAAAGTGGTTGATTGAAATATTACAGACTAAGTAGCACTGGAACGGGTACGGAGACGATATGGGAACGAGGAACGGCGAAACTCAAAGTTCCAAGATACGGGTACGGAAAAGGTACGACAATAAAAAAACATAAAAATATATTAAACAAATTTCAGAATAGATATATATTGATATAAAGTGTAAACTCCAAAAATACTACATCTTCCAAAGATAATTAATTATCAATAATCAAATCATTTTCAAATTCTGGTTCATCTAGTGAGAGATCGGCAACCTCCAAAATATCAGGCACAACATCATAAAAGATGATGAGACTTGAGAGTTTAGAGATTAGAGAAGCCGGATATGATAGGTCTATTTATTTAATGGCCGATTATGGAATTTGAAAGGGTTAAAACCCTAAAAATAAATGAAAACGGGTTGGATACTTCTACCATATACGTCCGCTACATTGGAGACGTTTAGGAAACATCCTCGCAAATCTGGAAACGTTTAGGAAACGTCCCGGATGAGTACCCATGACGTTTCCGTCCCCGACAAGTACCCGAGATGGGTAGTTCCACATAAATGGTGTCTCCATGCTACATAGATTACAAAGAAGATTTTTGGGGGAACTTTTTAGGGTTTTTGAATATAACTGAAAGATTTGAAGATTAGATTTTAGGGTTTTTGAATATAATTGAAAGATTTGAGGATTAGATAGAAGAAATGGCAGGGAGGGAAACACGAAATTTTTCAGATTTTAGAAAAGATGACACACAAAAATACGTGTCATAAATTCTTCAAATTTTATAAACGATGACATTTTTTATGGCACATGCTTTTGCATGTTATAAAATTAGTGTGTGTCATAGTTTTTGTATCATTAAATGCTTTTTTCCAGT